>NC_079190.1:303226922-303492633 GCF_029499605.1 Hyla sarda | reverse complement strand
TTTAAGTACCATGTATTTACTTAGCTCAATCACACATATATTTTCCCGTCCTGTGTGTAACATAACAACGCCCTTAACCTCTTCAGGACACAGGGCGTATGGATACGCCCTGCATTCCGAGTCCTTAAGGACCGAGGGCGTATCTATACACCCGTGGGAAATCCGGTCCCCACCGCTAGCCGGTTGGGGACCGGAGCCGGATGCCTGCTGAAATCATTCAGCAGGCACCCTGGCACATCGCCCAGGGGGGTCCTGAGACCCCCCCATGTCGGTGATCGGAGAAAATCGCATGTCAATTCAGACATGCGATTTTCTCCAAATCTTGGGCTGATCGGGTCTCTGGTAACCCGATCACCCGGAAAATAGGGCTGATCGGAGCTGTCAGCAACAGCCCTGATCAGCCTAAAGGATAGGAGGGAGGTCGCAAAGCTGCGATCTCCTCCTATCCCCTGCCATTACTCAGAACGGAGTTCTGACCAATGGCAGCGCAGGACAGGGGGTTGCCATGGCAACCCCCGTTCTGCCCGCCCCTGGATGTCGAGGGGCTCTGGGAAGAGGATGGAGCCTGCTGGATCTTTGCTCAGGTAGGGAATCGACAGTGGGGGGGGGGGGAAATTGAAAGTGAAAGTAAATCGATCTTTACTGTGGCAACCACTAGGGGGGCCAAACTGCAACTCCCAGCATGCCCGGACAGCCAAAGGCTGTCTGGGCATGCTGGGAGTTGTAGTTTTGCAACATCTGGAGGGTCATAGTTTGGAGACCACTGTTACAGTGGTGCCCAAACAGTAGCCCTCCAGATGTTGCCAAACTACAACTCTCAGCATGCCTCGACTGCCCAGGCATGCTGGGAGCTGTAGTTCTGTAACATCTGTCCCTTCAGATTTAGCAATTTTCATGATATTTTTGAAAATTGCTGCTCAGGTAGCATGAACAGCCAGGTGCCTGGTGGTAGTAGTAGAAGCCACGCCACAGGACAACCCTGTTTATGTGGATCTGTCGGGTCTCCTATGCTGTCCTGAGAATACCACTGGGAGGAAGATACTGAGGTCAAGGTTATATATCCTTCTTGTTCATCCCCATTAACACAGAGTGACTGGCAGCTTTTCTTGTATTCATTTGTATACAGAAGATCACTGTGTGGCCAGGCAAGGAATATGCTGCGTTTGGATAGGGTGGTATCAAAGATTGGAAAGATATTCTTCAAGAAATCCACTGCCTAAGTTATTTTTGTTTTGTAACATGTACTGAAAGAGGTAATATGGCTGTATAACATTGGTAAAGGGTTAAGTAAGTACAATAAAAGAGTTTGTTGTAGTTTTCTGGATATACTGGACAATAGTTAATAGTGACTAGAACTTAGGGTCTGTCAGTATGGACCTGGTAATACTTTGTTTAAATGTACTTAGTAAAATGGCGGAATACACAGCCTAAACACTTAGATTTTTATGTACTTGGGCACTTTTTGCACTGGGGTCTGCAGCATTTGTACTTAATTTGTGAGAGATTAATTTTATGTGAACGTAAGTAGTTTTGTACTGCACCTAGTATATGAGTATCCCTCACAAACCATGTGATCAATTATGATACACAAAGTGATTACACACGTGTGCTAATTTTTAAATTTTTCTGACCAGCAATTTTAGAGAAAACTATCTTTTCAGAATATTGCGCAATCCAATATGACTGCCAAACCATGTGATCAATTTAAGTCCTAAAACCAAGTTTGAGTCAGTATCTGACTATAGAACTCTACAACTGCAACCGATTTCATTAATATTAAAAACTTATGAAATTTAAATTGGTTGCAGACCTTGGTGACATTTGTAAATGATTCAGGTTAAGACATATATTGTACAGGACGTAGGCATAAACATGTATGTTAAATTGTGAATTATTGTAACAAATGGTTTAAGAGAAGATGTTTATATAAAAAATATTGTGCAATCCAATATTGCATGCACACCAGGTAATCGGTTGATTAGTAATAAACATACAGTCTAACCATAAACTATATTTTTAACATCTGTAGCTTTAGCAGTTGCAGAGAAGCTGATTGTCAGAACCTATAGGGTTAAAAGGTTCTGACAGGTTCTTTGTTTGTTTTTGTTGCCGGGTTATGCCTAGCTGTCTGGCTGGTCAGCTGACCTTTTGATGAAAGCACCTGCTGGGTTGCCTATTTAACCTTGCAGTTTGCGCTCATTTAGTGCCTGCGAAAGTGTCCAACTCCTGTAGGTAGCCATTTACTGTTTGTTCTTGTTTACCAGGTATCTGTGACTTTTGGGTTTACTTCTTGACCTCTCTCTGGTATTAACGTTTTTGTACATTGGCATCTTCTGGTTTTGACACGGATAGTGGACATTGACTTCTTGTATGTGTGTGTTTGTTTTGCTTCTGTTAGTCTGTCTGCTCCCTACTGTACCCTGACCTGTGTCTGTATTATTTTACTTTATTGTGTTGATAGTTACGGCCATCACTTATATAGGAAAGAACCGGCACCGTGGTTATGGACCTGCTCCCTAGGGCGGGTACGTAAGTAGGCAGGGATAGGGGGAGTAGGCAAGAATAGTTTACATTCCTTCCCTGCCCAGACATGACACAGATATTTGGATTCTGAACAACAATTTGCCTAAAAAGAGAGACCTTTATTTAGAAAAAGATTAAGCACATAATAGAATTCTACCATTGTACCAAGTTTCAGACCAACAGTGTGCATATTACATGCATTTAACTGTTAAGGACCAAGCGTTCCATATGATGGCTTAATTTTTGTGACACCAATTCTACTTTGTAATGACATCATTCATTTTACACAAAAATCTACGGCGAAACGGGAAAAAAATCATTGTGCGACAAAATTTTGTAAATTTTGGGGGCTTCCGTGTCCACGCAGTACGTTTTTCAGTAAAAATGACACCTTCTCTTTATTCTGTAGGTCCATACGATTGAAATGATTTTGTCGTACTTTTGTAAAAAACTCATAACTACATACACGAAAATTAATACATTTAAAATTGTCCTCTTCTGACCCCTCTAACTTTTTTATTTTTCTGCATACAGGGCTATATGAGGGCCCATATTTTGTGCTGTGATCTGAAGTTTTAATTAGTACCATTTCTGTTTTGATCGGACTTTGATTACTTTTTATTCATTTTTTATGGTATAAAAAGTGACTAAAAAGACCCTATTTTGGACTTTGGAATTTTTTTGCACATACGCCATTGACCGTGTGGTTTAATTAACTATATATGTCGGACATTTATGCACATATGTTTATTTTTATTATGTTTTTATATGGAATTTGGGAAAAGGGGGGGTGTTTTAAACATTAAATAAGGAAGGGGTTAATGTGTGCTTTTTTAAAACTTTTATTCAACTTTTTTTTTTTTTTTTTTTACACTTTATTAGTCCCCTTAGGGGACTTTTAGGAGGAATCATTAGATTCCTCATCCAGATCAATCACCATTGATTTGTGTGATCTGCACTCGATTGATAAAGCCTGGTCCTGCCAGGCTTTATCAATGCAAGAGCCGGGACCTGCAAGGAAGGAGATGTAAGCCCCCCCACGATCGTGCTGCGGAGGGGGGATGTGCGATCCACCCCACTGGACCACCAGGGAGCGTTTACAGGGTTATTTAGATGCCGCTGTCAACTTTGACAGCGATGATCTAAATGGTTAATAGCCGACCGCGGTGACCGCCGCATGTCGGCTATTAATGCCGGCACTCAGCTACAAGAATCAGCTGAGGGCCGGCCAGTATGACGCAAGCTCGAGTCGGGAGCCCCCGCCATACCCGAGTATACACGTCCATGGTCGTTAACCAGTTAAGTACTGGGGCTTTTCAGCTTGAAGGTGATTGTTTTATGGAGGCCATATTGATTTTGCAAATAAGTCAGCTTTAAAGGATAAGTATCATGAAGAAAAACGTATTCCCTATACGAGCAATGGGCCCCGCCGCGATCTCCTGTTTGGAGCCTCGGTTCTCCAGCACAGGAGCATGTCAAGAACCCCGCCCAACGCGGAGGCCACCACACCCCCACCATAAAGCTCAATGGGAGAGCCGTTTGGCAATCTTCGGCTCTCCCATAGAGCTTTATGGAGGGGGCGTGGCAGCCTCCGCTTTGGGCGATGGTTGTGACATGCTCCTGTGCTGGAGAACTGGGACCCCCGCAATCTAAAATTTATCCGAAGGATAGGGGATACGTTTTTCTTCTTGATACTGATCCCTTAACAAACTTAGTAGCCTTGGACATGTGTGCCAAATTGTGATCTATTGTCAACGGTTTCCGAGAAGAAGATGTTTTTAGAATATTGTTCAATACAATATGGCAGCTAAACCATGTGATCAATAGACTTGTAATAAACAAGTTATCAAAGTCACAGTGTAACCAAATATAACAATTAGAGGTGCACCGAAATGGAAATTTCAGAACCGAAACGAAACCGAAATTAAAAAAAATTGTCCGGCCGAAACGGATACCGAAACCGAAAATGACTTCTCCCCGTCTTCTGGTAAAATGCAGCGCTCTGCTCATTAGATTCCCCCACATTAGATTGCCAGCTCCCCCACATTAGGTCGGGAGTTCCCCCACATTAATAGGCAGCTCCCCCACAATAGTAGGCAGCTCCCCCACAATAGTAGGCAGATCCCCCACAATAGTAGGCAGCTCCCTTACAATAGTAGGCAGCTCTCCCACAATAGTAGGCAGCTCTCCCACATTAGGTTAGCATTTCCCCCACAATAGTAGGCAGTTCCCCCACAATATTAGGCAGCTCCCCCCAACAATATTAGGCAGCCCCCCCCCCCACATTAGGTCAGCAGTTCCCCCACAATAGTAGGCAGTTCCCCCTCAATAGTAGGCAGTTCCCCCACAATATTAGGCAGCTCCCCACAACAATATTAGGCAGCTCCCACAACAATATTAGGCAGCACCCCCCACATTTGTAGGCAGCTCCCCCCCCACAATATTATGCAGCACCCCCCCAACAATATTAGGCAGCTCCCCCCACAATAGTAGGCAGCTCCCCACAACAATATTAGGCAGCTCCCCACAACAATATTAGGCAGCACCCCCCACATTTGTAGGCAGCTCCCCCCACATTTGTAGGCAGCTCCCCCCCCACAATATTAGGCAGCTCCCCCCACAATATTAGGCAGCCCCCCACAATATTAGGCAGCTCCCCCACAATATTAGGCAGCTCCCCCACACAATATTAGGCAGCTCCCCCACATTTGTAGGCAGCTCCCCCCCAACAATATTAGGCAGCTCCCCCCCCCCCCCACACATTTGTAGACAGCTGCCCCCCCAACAATATTAGGCAGCTCCCCCACAATAGTAGGCAGCTTCCCCCCACCCCACAGACATACAGCTTCCAGCCATATACAGTGTATGGCTGGAGGCTGTTTGTCTGTACTGCTGTCCCCACAGTGATCAGGTCACCGCTCCTCCGGCCCGGGGTCACATCTACTGCTATGGCATATGGACCATAGCAGTAGGTGCCGGGACCGGAGGAGCGGTGACCGGAACACTGAACAAGATGATGCGGTCACTCACCATTCCCCGGCATCCTCCTGCGATCCTCCTTCGGTCCTTCGCTTCTCCGTCTCTATGGTTGTACGCACGGGACGTCAGTGACGTCCCGTGCGTACGACCATAGAGGCGGAGAAGCGAAGGACCGAAGGAGGATCACAGGAGGATGCCGGGGAATGGTGAGTGACCGGCGGACATCCTTATGTCCCGAAAAGATTTTTCGGGACACAGGGATGTCCGGGATAGGAATACTTCTTTTTATGTGCCCGGGCCGGCTCCCGTGTGTGGCTGCAGGCGGGGGCCGACCAGAGCATATAAAAACTAATACTGTATACTAAAAACCAGGGGGCCTCCAGCTGTTGTGAAACTACAACTTCCAGCATGCCCGGACAGACTTTGCCGGTCCGGGCATGCTGGGAGTTGTAGTTTCACAACAGCTGGAGGCCCCCTGGTTTTTAGTATACAGTATTAGGTTTTATATGCGCTGGCCGGCCCCCGCCTGCAGCCACATATGGGAGCCGGCCCGGGCACATAAAAAGAAGTATTCCTATCCCGGAGAGCGCGCCCACCCAGATGTTGCGGCCGGCCCCCGCTGCACCCCCCACGAGTGCCTCTGCCACTGGCAGTGTTTGCAACTTGTGCTGTGGGCGGGCAGGGGAGGTGGGTCATTATCGGCACATTTTTTGTTGTTTCGGCATTTCCCCGAAACAGCTATTTTCGGCCGCCGATATATCGGTGCATCCCTAATAACAATCATATGAATCTAGGTCACAGTGTAACCATACACAGCTAATCGTACATTTGCATCTTTCATGGTTTCAGAAATACATGTGTTTGCATATGGCACTGAATTTTGTAACCTAAAACCAGATCATGTGACCTATATGTTACAACAGATTAAAGGAGAACTGTGGCACAAGACTGTTAACTTTTCCTGTGCCCTAAAAAAAATAACTTTAACGCACCTTCCTATGTTCCCCCGTTGCGCCAATATCGGCATCCCGTTCCTCCGCTGCTGCTCGGCTTCCTGCTTCTTAGGCTCGGAATGTCACACTGCAGTCAGCATATCGCCGGCCGCAGCAATATCTGCCTCGGCCGGTGATAGGCTGAGCGCACTGTCATGTAAGGAGCTCGGACCCGCCTTCTCCCTTCTGCCCAGGCTCCTTACATGACAGCCAACAAAGAAAGCCCCTGGATAAAGGAAGAGGAACAACAATTTAGCCCTAAGGGCAAACTCCCTACCAATATCCAATAAAACGTAATTTTATTAGTCAAAAAGAATAATTGAACACCACATGTGGACAAAAAATTTTAAAACCAGAAAAGAGTGGTAGTGGGTTGAAGAGATACTAGAAAATTAATCCTCAGAGATATGTGACCAAGACTGTGCAATTATGTAATAGCAGCCATCACTATTGAAAATTATATTTACATACAGTATGCGAAAAGCAATGCGCAGAAATAATTATGCCAATTAACAATATTCTCTATCATGAGTGCTATTGGTATGAATTCTTTATTTCTATTTTTATTTATAAAGTGGACTTATTATGTCTCACTATTGTCAATATTGCACTCTGCCACATTATTGTACTATACACAATATTGCACTGTTCCACAATATTGCACTGCACAGCATTGAACTATTTATGGTATTGCACCATTCATCATATTGCACTGCTTCACAGTTAACAGGTATATCTGCAGAATACACTGCCAGCCTTTAGATACTAGTCTAGGTGATCATTACACCAACCACACCACTCTGATACTTTTTAAAATCAGAACACTGCTACTTCCTACATGTTTCGCTACTTAGTGTAGCTTTCTCAAGGAAGACATACTAGCAGACTAAGCATGGAACTGTAAAGGGGAGCTTATAGGTCCTCCGTGTGTGATGCAATCAGAACAACCAGCCAATGATCATAACAACTGTGACAGGGAGCTATACCTGTCCAATTGATCAAGGTGATGCTTTCCTTAGATAGATGTTTAGCCTATAGGGGCATCAGACACTTACCTGTCATCTCCTCCTTCTTGGCGACGTGTACACAGAAAGCGGCCGCAACACATGCGCATATCGGCCCGAGGACTGCGCAAGTCCATTCCTGACTGCCCAAAGCCGAAGTCGCACTGCGCTGGAAAACCAATACTTAGCACAAAGATTCATGCGCATGTGCAAGAAACACGGCCAATAAACATAACTTCTAAAGAAAATCATAAGGACAAAGGACAGGGGAGGGGGAAGGACAAAATTAGATTGATATAAGGATAGATCATATTAATGAGTGAATATTAGGTCCTTTTCAGGTAGTGTCACATGACTCAAGATGGTCAGTACTCAAGTATAATTTATTAAAAGTATGCTGGGTTGAACAATTGATTTTCCATTATACATTATAGACTAATTTCCATGCTAAAATGTGTCCACATAAAAACTGAATAAAAATGTTAGGTCCCATATCAAACTATACTAGACAACTAACAGTAGCACATCAAATAAAGGCTGTGTATGAAAACCCTTCATTTAGTCCATGTGGACTTAAGCTTTGTAACCGGAAGATCCACTTGGATTCCTCCTTCAGAAGGATTTTATCCAAGGATCCTCCTTTTGGGCCCATCCTTATCTGGCGGATCCCATAAAACAGAAGATTTTTGGGGTCTCCATTGTGCTTTTCCCATATGTGTCTGGATAGAAGGGTGTCTGCATGTGTATTTATGTTGCTCACATGTTTAGAAACCCTTCTTCTCAACTCCTGGATGGTCTTGCCAAAATAGATTTTTGGGCATGGCCATATGACAACCCCTCTACAATTTACAAAATCATATAGCTTATAGGCTCTTTGATCAACCGGATTTAACAATTCTCGCTGTCTCACGATGTAACAACAGAAACTACAATTTCCACACGGGCATGTCCCCTGGGTAGGGTTCGTCAACCAGGTTGACTGTTTCTCTCTTAAGAAATGACTATGGACCAGATAATTTCTCAAATTTGGTCCTCTCCGATAAATAATACATGGATAATCATTAAGATCCCTCTTAAGATCCTCGTCGGCCAGAAGGATAGGCCAATAGTGTTTCAAAACCCCTTACTTGACCGTTCATCAAAAGTGACAATATACCTAATGATACCTGATTACTTACTCTCAACTGACTTCTTTTGAAGGAATTCTGTCCGAGAGCTATTTTTTGTTCTAGAGTAGAGCTTATTCTAGAGCAAAAAATTGCTCTGACAGAATTGCTTCAAAAGAAGTAGAGAAGTTGTCTACACTGCCATATGTACATACCCAAAAATCTTTGTTGGCAAGACCGCCCAGAAGTTGAGAAGAAGAGTTTCGAAACATGTGAGCACCATAAATACACATGCAGACACCCCTCTATCCAGATGTGTATGTAAAAGCACACAAAAAATCTTCCGTTTTGTGGGATCCGCCAGATAAGGATGGATCCAAGAGGAGGATTGTTATGATTCGGCAGGCTGGAGGTGGATCCTCTGTGTCAGAGAGGGATTGGCGTGGACCGTACCGGTGGACTGGTTCTAAGTTGCTACTGGTATTCACAAGAGCCCGCCGCAAAGCGGGATGGTCTTGCAGCGGCGGTAGCAACCAGGTCATATCCACTGGTAACGGCTCAACCTCGCTGACAGCTGAGACAGGCGCGGTACAGAAGGACAAGGCAAGAGCAAGGTCGGACGTAGCAGAAGGTCAGGGCAGGCAGCAAGGGTCGTGGTCAGGGGCAACAGCAGAAGGACTAGAACATAGGCTTGGGACATACACAAAACGCTTTCTCTGGCACAAGGCAACAAGATCCGGCAATGCTGGGAAGGGGAAGTGAGGTTATATGAGCAGGGAGCAGGTGGAAGCTAATTAGACTGATTGGGCCAGGCACCAATCATTGGTGCACTAGCCCTTTAAATCTTAGAGAGCTGGCGCGCGCCCTAGAGGGCGGAGCCGCGCGCGCCAGAACGTGACAGCCGGGGACCGGGACAGGTAAGTGGCTTGGGATGCGATTCGCGAGCGGGCGCGTCACGCTATGCGAATCGCATCCCCGTCGGCTGTGTCAGTGCAGCGCTCCCGGTCAGCGGGTCTGACTGGGGCGCTGCAGGAAGGAGAACGCCGCGATCGCTCCAGGGAGGAGCAGGGACCCGGAGCGCTCGGCGTAACAGTACCCCCCCCCCCCCGCCCTTAGGTCTCCCCCTCTTTTTGTCTCCTTGTCCCTTCAAATGAGACGAGAACATAGGGGGCGACTCTTGAGTTTCCTTCCGGAAAAAAGAGAAGTTCTGGGAAGCTACATTAGCGGCAGGCAATCCAGAAGAAGTGGGAATGGGGAGGGGGGGCAGAGGGTGAAGCTTGTCACGGGGCAGAGTGTTACCAGGAAGGGGGCTATGAGGAGCAGATGTGAGGCATCGTTTGTGACAAGCAGGACCCCAATTCTTGATCTCCCCGGTGGTCCAGTCAAGGGTGGGAGAATGACGTTGGAGCCATGGCAGACCAAGGAGGACTTCAGAGGTGCAGTTGGGTAGAACAAAAAATTCAATTTTCTCGTGATGCAGTCCAATGCTCATAAGCAGGGGTTCTGTGCGGTAACGCACAGTGCAGTCCAATTTTACTCCATTGACCGAAGAAATGTAGAGCGGCTTGACGAGACGGGTCACTGGGATGCAGAACCTATTAAAAAAGAGGCCAGAATAAAATTTCCAGCAGAACCAGAGTCCAAGAAGGCCACAGCTGAGAAGGAGGAGTTGGCAGAAAGAGCAATCCGCACGGGCACAGTGAGACGTGGAGAAGCAGAATTCACACCAAGGGACGCCACTCCCATTTGAACAGGGTGCGTGCGTTTCCCAGACGCGGAGGACGAATAGGGCAGTCCACTAGGAAATGTTCAGTACTAGCGCAGTACAGGCATAAGTTTTTATCTCTGCAACGAGACCTCTCTTCATGGGTCAGGCGAGACCGATCCACTTGCATAGCCTCCTCGGCGGGAGGCACAGGGGTAGATTGCAAAGGATACTGGGAGAGAGGTGCCCAGAGATCAAGGTCCTTTTCCTGGCGGAGCTCCTGGTGTCTTTCAGAAAAACGTTTGTCGATGCGGGTGGCCAAAAGGATAAGTTCAGACAGGTTAGCTGGAATTTCTTGTGCGGCCAGTACATCTTTGATGTTGCTGGATAAGCCTTTCTTGAAGGTCGCGCAGAGGGCCTCATTGTTCCAGGCTAGCTCTGAGGCAAGGGTACGAAACTGGATGGCGTATTCGCCTACGGAAGAAGTTCCTTGGACCAGGTTCAGCAAAGCAGTCTCGGCAGAGGAGGCCCGGGCTGGCTCCTCGAAGACATTACAGACTTCAGCGAAGAAGGACTGGACTGTGGCTGTGGCAGGATCATTGCAGTCCCAGAGCGGTGTGGCCCAAGACAAGGCCTTTCCAGACAGAAGACTAACTACGAAAGCCACCTTAGACCGTTCTGTAGGAAATTGGTCCGACAACATCTCCAAATGTAGGGAACATTGAGACAGGAAACCACGGCAGAGATTAGAGTCCCCATCAAATTTGTCCGGCAGAGACAAGCGGAGGCTAGGAGCGGCCACTCGCTGCGGAGGAGGTGCAGGAGCTGGCAGAGGAGATGGTTGCTGCTGTAGCAGTGGCAGAAGTTGCTGTAGCATGGCGGTCAACTGCGACAGCTGCTGTCCTTTTTGGGGGCGATTTGTTGGGATTGCTGGGCGACCACCGTGGGTAGGTCAGCGAGACTTGGCAGCGGCACCTCAGCGGGATCCATGGCCGGATCTACTGTTATGATTCGGCAGGCTGGAGGTGGATCCTCTGTGTCAGAGAGGGATTGGCGTGGACCGTACCGGTGGACCGGTTCTAAGTTGCTACTGGTATTCACTCAAAGCCCGCCGCAAAGCGGGATGGTCTTACAGCGGCAGTAGCAACCAGGTCGTATCCACCGGTAACGGTTCAACCTCTCTGACAGCTGAGACAGGTGCGGTACAGAAGGACAAGGCAAGAGCAAGGTCGGACGTAGCAGAAGGTCAGGGCAGGCAGCAAGGGTCGTAGTCAGGGGCAACAGCAGAAGGTCTAGAACACAGGCTTGACACATACACAAAACGCTTTCTCTGGCACAAGGCAACAAGATCCAGCAATGCTGGGAAGGGGAAGTGAGGTTATATGAGCAGGGAGCAGGTGGAAGCTAATTAGACTGATTGGGCCAGGCACCAATCATTGGTGCACTGGCCCTTTAAATCTTCGAGAGCTGGCGCGCGCGCGCCCTAGAGAGCGGAGCCGCGCGCGCCAGAACGTGACAGCCGGGGACCGGGACAGGTAAGTGGCTTGGGATGCGATTCGCGGGCGGGCGTGTCCCGCTATGCGAATCGCATCCCCGTCGGCCGTGTCAATGCAGCGCTCCCGGTCAGCGGGTCTGACCGGGGCGCTGCAGGAAGGAGAACGCCGCAAGCGCTCCAGGGAGGAGCAGGGACCCGGAGCGCTCGGCGTAACAAGGATCCTTGGATAAAATCCTCCTGAAGGAGGAATCCAAGTGGATCTTCCGGTTACAAAGCTTAAGAGCTTGAGTCCACAAGGACTAAATTAAGGGTTTTCATACACAGCCTTTATTTGATGTGCCACTGTTAGTTGTCTAGGATAGTTTAATATGGCACCTAACATTTTTATTCGTTTTTTATGTGGACACATTTTAGCATGGAAATTAGTCTATAATGTATAGTGGAAAATCAATTGTTCAACCCAGCATAATTTTAATGAATTGTACTTGAGTACTGACAATCTTGAGTGATGTGACACTACCTGAAAAGGACCTAATCATCATTAATATGATCTATCCTTATATCAATCTAATTTTTGTCCTTCCCCCTCCCCTGTCCTTTGTCCTTATGATTTTCTTTGGACCTTATGTATATTGGCCGCGTTTCTTGCACATCCGCATTAATCTCTGCGCTGAGTATTGGTTTTCCAGCGCAGCGAGACTTCGGCTTTCTGCGCAGGTGCACGATGTTCAGACCGGCGAGTCGGTATGCGGCTGCGCAGAGTTGTGACTCGGGCAGTCGGGAACGGGCTTGCGGCTGCTTTCTGTGTACACGTCACCAAGAAGGAGGAGATGACAGGTAAGTGTCTGATGCCCCTATAGGCTTAACATCTATCTAAGGAAAGCATCACCTTGATCAATTGGAAAGGTATAGCTTCCTGTCGCAGTTGTTATGATGATTGGCTGGTTGTTCTGATTGCATCACACAAGGATGACATATAAGCTCCCCTTTACAGTTTCATGCTTAGTCTGCTAGTATGTTTTCCTTAAGAAGCCTACATAAGTAGCGAAACATGTAGGAAGTAGCAGGGTTCTGAATTTTAACAGTATCAGAGTGGTGTGGTTGGTGTAATGATCACCTAGACTAGTATCTAAAGGCTGGCAGTGTATTCTGCAGATATACCTGCTAACTGTGAAGCAGTGCAATATGATAATTGGTGCAACACCATAAAGAGTGCAATATGATGTAGTGCAATGCTGTGCAGTGCAATACAGTGGTCCCTCAATATATGATATTAATTGGTTCCAGGAGAACCATCATATGTTGAAACCATCATATGTCGAGTACATATGTCTATGTAAAAATGGAAAATGGTAATTGGTTCTGGGGCCTCGGAACCATTGTATGTTGAATACATATCTCTATGGGAAACTGCTAATTGGTTCTGGGATGACCATTGTATGTGGAGTGTATGGGGAGTGTTTAACAAACCAGGGTGCCTCCAGCTGTTGCACAACTACAACTCCCAGCATGCATGTACAGCCATTGACTGTCTGGGCATGCTGGGAGTTATAGTTTTGCAACAGAATGTCCTCCATTACGATCCTGCCGACTACAGCTCTATAGGAAAGGAAGGGGAGGGCAGCCAGCAGCTCATTGGATGCCTGCAGCAAGATGCTGCAGGCTATTGGCTATGGCTGCACTGGGGGGGCGGGGCTTACACGGAGCTCACAGTGGAAGCCTGCGTGAGTTAGCAGGACAGCATGTGAGTAACAGGAGGCAGAACGGGGCACACGGGGCACATTAAACAACTATCTGTCAGTTGCTGAAGTTGTCAGCGCTGTCGGATAGCTGTTTTTACGATGGCCCCGACACACAGCAGCATCATATGTCGATGCTGCCTTCAACATACGATGGGCTCTGAGAGGCCATCATATGTTGAAATGATCATATGTCGGGGCCATCATAAGTCGGGGGGTCACTGTATTGTCATCAGTGCAATATTGTGTGTAGTGCAATAATGTGGCAGAGTGCAATATTGAGAATAGTGAGACATAATTCCAAAGTCCACTTTATAAATAAAAATAGAAATAAATAATTCATACCAATAGCACTCATGATAGAGAATATTGTTAAATAGCATAATGCTTTCTGCACATTGCTATTCGCACACAGTATGTAAATATCATTTGCAATAGTGATGGCTGCTATTGCATAATTGCACAGTCTTGGTCACATATCTCTGAGGATTAATTTCCTAGTATCACTTGTACCCACTACAACTCTTTTGTGGTTTTAAAAATTTTTGTCCACACGTGGTGTTCAATTATTATTATTTTTGACTAATAAAAGTTAAATTTTATTGGATATTGGTAGGGAGTTTGCACTTCGGGTTAAATTGTTGTTTTCCTTACATGACTCGGAAGGACATCACTGCGGCTGGTGATACACTGACTGCAGTGTGGCGTTCCGAGCCTAAGAAGCAGAAAGGAGAGGAAAGGGAAGACAAAAGTGGCACAACTGTGAATGTAGGAAGGTGAGTTAAAGTTTTTTTTTTTTTTTTTTTTTTCGTATTTGCAGCCCGAGCACAGGAGAGTTAAAAGCCTTGCACCGCAGTTCTCCTTTAAACACAATAGACCACTCTATTTTGAATATGGAAATATGGAATATGGAAATGAATCAGCTTTAACAACCTTGGCACAGGAGGTAACCGTGGACATGATTGTCAAATACTGAATTATTCTAATGGTTTGAGAGAAGATGTTTTTAGAATATTGTGTAATCTAAGATGGAGGCCGCACAAAAATTTGCACAAAACCAAGATGGCTGTCTGACCATGTGACCTATGACCTTAATGTTACTTAAGATTAAGCATAACTCATGGATTCACTAATATGCAAAGTTGCATGAGTTTTGGAGTTACAGTGGAGTTGTTACTGCATTTTCATTGTGGGGTAATAAGAATAAATACCGCTACAAGCAGAAATTCAGATGGCCAAGCTGCACGGCCTTGCTGGGTGCTAGTTTTCCCATTGTTCTGACCAGTAATTTTAGAGAAAACTATGTATGCAGAATATTGTGCAATCCAATATGGCTGCCACACCATGTGATCAATTGTGGTACAGAAAGTGATCATGAATATGCATGCTAATTTTCACATTGTTCTGACTTGTAGTCCAGAGAAAACTGCCTTCTGTGCAGAGTTAGGGATGTTTAAGAATTTTAATCATATTGCGCACCGCTGTGCATTGGAGGCGGGGAGCTCTTCCAGCTTCCGTGCATCCTCTATATTCTACCTGTGGCCCAACCCCCTCTTGAATATTCATATTTTTCACTCTCATGTCACTAGGACTGGCAGAGCTGGCAAGGGGAGCTGAGCTGTCTGCTCTGAGAGCAGTGTACAGGCGACGCTGCCTCGCTACACCCGGAAGTCGAGCGTAGCGAGGCTTCAGTGGTGCATAAAGAGATGCAGTCACCTTCCCCGCATGCTACCATTTCCTAGTGACGTGGAGTGGGCCGCGGACAGAATATAGAGGATGCAGGGGAGCAGGGAGAGCCCACCTCCATTGTGCACTGGGGTGCAATATGATTAAATGCGTTCCTAACTCTGCACAGAAAAATGTAAGTGACCCCTCAATTTACAGCTCTTCACTCACTATAACCGAGTATATTGGGTTTAGTGCAGGTGAACAAGCTGTCAGATGCTCTTTAAAAACTGCAGAAAGAAACCTCTGTTTGTTTTTAACCCGATAACGACCACGGACGAGTATAGACGTCCAGGTTGGCGGCCGTTCCCGCACCTGGACGTCTATACTCGTCCATTATTCTCGTGGGTGCTGCCCAGTGCACCCACGAGATCGCGGCAGGGACTCGGCTGTATCACACAGCAGGGACCCTGCTGCACTGCCAGGACCGAAGTAAACTTCGGTCCCGGCAGTTTTAACTCTTACAGCTGCGGTCGGAAGTGACCGCGGGCTGTAAGTGTTATGACAGAGGGAGGGAGCTCCCTCTGTCTCCTCTACAGCACTCCGCATCGCGGGGTGCTGTGTGTGGCCGCGGCTGGCCGGGACCTGCCGCACTACCGGGAGTGAAGTTCACTTCACTCCCGACAGTTTAACCCTTACAGCCGCGGTCAGAAGTGACCGCGCGCTATAAGGAGTTCTGACAGAGGGAGCTCCCTCTGTCTCTCCTGCAGCACCCCGGAGCATAGCGGGGTGCTGCTGCATACCTGGGCAGCCGGGGGTCCTACAAAGACCCCCAGGTCTGCCCTGGGTATTGTCTCTAGGACGTGTAAAAATAAATAAATAAAATAAAATAAAAGTGTAAAAAGAAATAAAAAATGTAATAAAAGTGTAAAAAAAAATAAAAAAATATATATAAATATATATATATATATATATATATATATATATATATTTATTAAAAATACATTTATTAAATGAATCTAATTAAAAAAATGCATAATGTGTAGGATCGCATTGGCGGACATCCGCAGCATGTAATATGCTGCGGATGTCCACCATGTGATCCTACACATTATGCAGCAGTCACGGTAATGAGCTCCCTGCTGCGGTTGGGTAGCTTTGTGTGTCCACTCATAGCGGCGGATTTCCCACCAGCAGTCATGAGCAGACACACTGAGCTACTCAGCCGCAGCAGTGATGGATATATTCGCCATGAGCGGGTGCTTAATCCCACAACATGGCGGATATATCCATCAGGAGCCTTAACTGTCAGAGACAGACGAGTTATACTGTCAGCCGACCAAGGACCAATCAGAGAGGTCCCTGGTTCAGCCAATAACTTCTAGGGGTGCGGTATATAAATGGGGTCACTTGTGGGGGTGGGGGTACTGTTCTGCCCTGAAAGCCAAATGGCGCTCCTCTCCTTCTGAGTCCTACCACGCGGCCAAGGAAACATATATGGCCAAAGCAGGGGTATTTCCGAACATGGGACAAGCAGCTAAATAAAATATAGGGTGCATTTCTTTCAATATCAGAAGGGATGTACAAAAAATATGCCCCCAAATGATGCATTTGTGAAAAATAGCAAATTTCGAATTTTTAACACTGACTTTGTAATAATTCCTGCGAAAAAACTATGGTGTTAAAATACTCACTGTACCCCCTAGCGAATACATTGAGGGGCCTAGTTTTTAAAACGGGGTCATTTGGGGGGTGTTTCTATGTTCTACTACCTTTTAATTTCTGCAAACCTTGCATAGCACACAAAAAAAGATGTACTTTTCAAATTTTCAAAATTTCAAGTTAAATTGTTAGGCTTCTAACTAATTTAAAATGTTAATGAAAAACAAAAAAAATGACGTCAAAATAAAGTAGGCATCTGAAAGTATAAGTTTCATAAACTATTTGGTCAGTATGTATAAATATATGCAACCTATTAGTGTTAAAATAGCAAAAAATCGTACTTTTATGTAAAAATTTCATGATTTTTTACATTGTAAAAAAAAACTACAAATGATATCGGCTTACTTTTACTATGTACATGAAGGACAACTTGTGACAAAAAAACAATGTCAGAATTATCGTGATTGGCAAAACGTTACCAGAGTTATTCTCTAATAAGGACAGACATCCCCGATTTGAAAAAACAGGCCTGGTCTTTCAGGGGAGTACAGGTTTATTTGTATTGGTCCTTAAGGGGTTAAACAAAACACTGTGATTTGACCATATGGTATGAATGTACCCTTAAAGGGGTTATCCACTATAAGGTGATTTTAGTACTTACTTGCCAGACAGTAATGGACATGCTTAGAAAGGATCTGTGCTTGTCTTGGGGCTAAATGGCCATGTTGTGATTACATATAACACTTCTGATTTCTTTTTGTAAAATGGCTTTTTCCTTTTGGAGTTTCATACCTCCAACTACAAGTTCCATAATTCTTTGTTAGTTAGTGTGAGGTCAATTTTCTCCCTACCACACATCAGTTACCCCAACCATTGAACCACAGTTGTGCTGCCTTCCATTCTGTGCTGTGACAATAAACCAGTATTTTCTAACCAGGGTGCCTCCAGCTGTTGCAAAACTACAATTAACTGCAGAATTATTTTTTCCCCCCCATTGAAGCAGACAGGCTCCTTTGAACACCTGACTAGTGATGTAATGTCTCGGGCTGCACTGTAACCTGGGAAAACCTGAAATGACCGTCATCTTGTATGCTGTTAAAAATAAACATTGCGGCAAAGATCACATAAGAATTGTGAGGCAACCATCAAACACTGGTACAGACACTATATAATAAATTACACTAACTTTACAGCCCCTTTAGCACAATCCTGGAATACCCATTTATGGAAAAAAATGTTTTCAAAACCTGCATCCTTACCTGCATTCCAATGACAGCATAGATAAAAAACAGCATTACAATGAGTAGAGCGACATATGGAAGTGCCTGAGAATAGACAAAAAAATATAAAAGTGAAAAATCATTTAACTTTCAAAAAAAAAACACATTACTGTATTACATGGTAATTAGATTATTTGGTACTGATTTCAATGATAAAAAATATAATAGTAATGGTACATAATAGTAAAGTTTATAATTAGAGAATACCTGAAAGCTGGGTCCACAACCATGTGGCTCCTATAGCACCTTTAGAAAGAGGAATCTCAATTGCTACATGTGCAGAACTTCCTCTACAAAGCAACTGCATTGATGGCAAGCAGGCTTAAAGGGGTATTCCAGGAAAAACCTTTTTTTTATATATCAACTGGCTCCAGAAAGTTAAACAGATTTGTAAATTACTTCTATTAAAAAATCTAAATGTTTCCAATACTTATCAGCTGCTAAAGTTAAGTTCTTCTTTTCTGACTGGCAACAGTGCTCTCTGATGACATCTCTGCTTGTATCGGGAACTGCACAGTAGAATAGAAGAGGTTTGCTATGGGGATTCGCATCTACCCTTGACAGTTCCTGGACAGTTCCCGAGACAGGGGTCATCAGAGAGCACTTAGACAGAAAAGAACAACTCAACTTCAGCAGGTCATAAGTATTGAAAGGATTAAGATTTTTTAATTGAAGTAATTTACGAATCTGTTTAACTTTCTGGAGCCAGTAGATATATTTAAAAAAAGTTTTTTCCTGGATAACGCCTTTAAATGTTACAAACTTGGCTCAAAAGTTATGGAAAAGGCATAGATGGATAAATGAAACCTAAGCCATTCTATCTTGGATGACAATACAGCATCAAATAAGAAAGGCTCATGTTGATTTTTTATATACATTACACGGTTTTCTATGTATGCTTCTGTTTACAGGTACTACTTATCATTCTACTACTACTTTCTACTACATTCTACTACTTATCATTCTTAGCCATCGTGTGGACTCATATTTGTAGCTTTACGCAAATGTTTTGTTAGGAGTAGATTAAGAATTTGTATCAGATGGCTATGTCAATACAGTCATGGCCGTAAATGTTGGCACCCCTGAAATTTTTCTAGAATATGAAGTATTTCTCACAGAAAAGAATTGCAGTAACACAAGTTTTGCTATACACATGTTTATACCCTTTGTGTGTATTGGAACTAAACCAAAAAAGGGAGGAAAAAAAGCAAATTGGACATAATGTCACACCAAACTCCAAAAATGGTCTGGACAAAATTATTGGCACCCTTAACTTAACCCCTTAAGGACCCGGGGTTTTTCCGTTTTTGCATTTTCGTTTTTCCTCCTTACCTTTAAAAAATCATAACTCTTTCAATTTTTCAACTAAAAATCCATATCATGGCTTATTTTTTGCGCCACCAATTCTACTTTGTAATGACGTCAGTCATTTTACCCAAAAATCTACGGCAAAACGGAAAAAAAATCATTGTGAGACAAAATTTTAAAAAAAATACACCATTTTGTAAATTTTGGGGGCTTCCGTTTCTACACAGTACATTTTTCGGTAAAAATGACACCTTCTCTTTATTCTGTAGGTCCATACGGTTAAAATGATACCCTACTTATATAGGTTTGATTTTGTCATACTTCTGGAAAAAATCCTAACTGCATGCAGGAAAATTTATACGTTTAAAATTGTCATATTCTGACCCCTATAACTTTTTTATTTTTCCGCGTTAGGGGGCGGTATTAGGGCTTATTTTTTGCACCGTGATCTGAAGTTTTTATCGGTGCCATTTCTACATTAATAGGACTTATTGATTCATTTTTTCATGATATAAAAAGAGACCAATAATGCACTATTTTGGACTTTGGTATTTTATAGCGCGTACGCCATTGACCGTGCGGTTTAATTAACAATATATTTTTATAATTCGGACATTTTCACACGCGGCGATACCACATATGTTTATTTTTATTTACACAGGTTTTTTTTTAATGGAAAAAGGGGGGTGATTAAAACTTTTATTAGGGAGGGGTTAAATAATCTTTATTCACTTTTTTTTTTTGCAGTGTTATAGCTCCCATAGGGACCTATAACACTGCACACACTGATCTTTTACATTGATCAGTGGTTTCTCATAAGAAACCACTGATCGATGATTCTGCTGCTTGAATGCTCATGCCTGGATCTCAGGCAATGAGCAGTCATTCGGCGATCGGACAGCGAGGAGGCAGGTAGGGATCCTCCGGCTGTCATATAAGCTGTTCGGGATGCCGCGATTTCGCTGTGGCGATCCCGAACAGCTCCCTGAGCTAACCAGCATGGTTTCACTTTCATTTTAGACACGGCGTTCAACTTTGAACTGCGCGTCTAAAGGGTTAATAGTGCCGCGCACTATTAGCCATGGGTCCGACCCGCTATGACGCGGGGCCATGCCGTGGTCCCCCGTTATAGAACGGGAGTGGACTCAGGACGTACAGGTACGCCCTGGGTCCTTTACAGGTTAAAGGGGTTATCCACCATAAGGTGATTTTAGTACGTACCTGGCAGACAGTAATGGACATGCTTAGGAAGGATCTGCGCTTGTCTTGGGGCTAAATGGCTAAGTCAAGAGATTAAAAATAACACTGTGGCTAGCTTTTTGTGAACTTGTATTTCCTGTTTGACTGTTCTTTTTTTTTTACTACAAATCCCACAATTCTATTTTCCTCCTTCCCACACATCAGCCACCTCACCCATTGAAACATAAATGAGCTGCAGACCTGTGGTTTTCAATCAGGATGCCTACAGCTGTTGCATTAGTTGCAGATTGATCCCTCCACCCATTGAAGCAGACAGTCATTTTGTATGCTGGCAAAATAAATAGTGAGGTGAAAATCACAGAAGAATTGTGAGAAAACCGTCACACACAGATACAGACACTATATTATGAACTACACTAACTTTACAGCCCCTGTAGCATAGTCAAATAAAAAAAAATTCCCAGAATACCCCTTTAATATTTGGTTGCACACCCTTTGGAAAAAATAAATAAAATCAGTCCCTTCCTATAACCATCAATAAGATTCTTACACCTCTCAGCCGGAATGTTGGACCACTCTTCCTTTGCAAACTGCTCCAGATCTCTCTTATTAGAAGGGCGCCTTTTCCCAGCAGCAATTTTAAGATCTCTCCACACGTGTTCAATGGGATTTAGATCTGGACTCTTCTTGCTGACAACTTCAGAACTCTCCAGCGGTTTGCCATCCATTTCTGGGTGCTTTTTGACTTATGTTTGGGATCATTGTCCTGCTGGAAGACCCAAGATCTCGGACACAAACCCAGCTTTATGACACTGGGCTATACAGTGCGACCCATAAGTTGGTAATACTCAGATTTCATGATGCCTTGCATACATTCAAGGCATCCAGAGACAGCAAAACAACCCCAAAACATCATTGAACCTCCACCATATTTCACTGTAGGTACTGTGTTCTTTTCTTTGTAGGCCTCATTCTGTTTTCGGTAAACAGTAGAATGATGTGCTTTACCAAAAAGCTCTATCTTGGTCTAATCTGTCTACAAGACGTTGTCCAGAAGGATTTTGGCTTACTCAAGTTCATTTTTGCAAAATGTAGTCTTGCTTTTTTTCTCTGTATCAGCAGTGTGATCCTCATGGGGCTCCTGCCATAGTGTTTCATTTAATTTAAATGTTGATGGATAGTTTGCACTGACACTGATGCTCCCTGAGCCTGCAGGACAGCTTGAATATCTTTGGAACTTGTTGGAGGCTGCTTATCCACCATCCAGA
This sequence comes from Hyla sarda, assembly GCF_029499605.1. NCBI lineage: Eukaryota > Metazoa > Chordata > Amphibia > Anura > Hylidae > Hyla > Hyla sarda. The sequence continues at coordinate 303,470,707 of NC_079190.1, read as the reverse complement.
CTATCCTGACACCTTTCATAAATGTTTCTCTACCGTCCACGCTCAGGGAGATAAGCTACAGTGCCATGGGTTGCAAACTTCTTGATAATGTTGTGCACTGTGGACAAAGGCAAATCTAGATCCCTGGAGATGGACTTGTAACCCTGAGATTGTTGATATTTTTCCACAATTTTGGTTCTCAAGTCCTCAGACAGTTCTCTTCTCCTTTCTGTTGTCCATGCTTAGTGTGGCACACACAGACACACAATGCAACGACTAAGTGAACGTCTCTCCTTTATCTGCTGTCAGGAGTGATTTTTATATTGCCCACACCTGTTACTTGCCCCGGGTGAGTTTAAAGGAGCATCACATGCTTGAAACAATCTTGTTTTTGGAGTTTGGTGTGACATTATGTCCAATTTGCTTTTTTTCCTTCCTTTTTTGGCTTAGTTCCAATACACACAAAGGGAATAAACATGTGTATAGCAAAACGTGTTACTGCAATCCTTTTCTGTGAGAAATACTTAATTTTCTAGAAAAATTTCAGGGGTGCCAATATTTATGGCCGTAATTGTATATAAAACCTCTCTGTGATCCTGGTAGCACATGAGAATGGGGGCATGCCACCTTCTGGCAAACTGTAAAAAAGAAATCAGTTTTCTGGCATACAAAAGTCCCAAATTTTTCTGCTTAAATTTTTTTTATATCAAACACAAGAGGGAGGTGGGCCCAGGTAGTAATGAGGCTGTGGTGGGAGGGAGCAGGCAGTCGCAGAACATACAGCGGGTCCCGCAAAATCCTGCAAACCTCTGAAATGCCCCAGGGGGCTGAGGAAATAGCACAAGGGGGAATTTAAAGGGGTACTCCAGTGGAATTTTTTTTTTTCAAATCAACTGGTGCCAGAAAGTTAAACAGATTTGTAAATTACTTCTATTAAAAAATCTTAATCCTTCCAATACTTATTAGCTGCTGTATATTCCATAGGAAGTTCTTTTCTTTTTTAATTTATTTTCAGTCTGACCACAGTTCTCTGTTGCATATGTTGCGAGAGCTGACGCACACGTTGCAGGAGTAGGCGTCATGGTCAGAAATCCAGCAGGAGTGGAATTAAGAGAACAATCCCGTGCAGGGCTCTAAGGCTATGTTCACACAGTGGGATACTGCAATTCTGCTTAAATTTCGTTCTGCAAAGCTTGCATTGGAATTTTTACAGAATTGTAAAGATGGTGTTCTGAGACAAGAGGTTAAAAAAAAAATGTGAACCTTAGGGCACGAATAGTATTTTTCAAAACCCACATGAATTAAGGGGGCATGGTGTGACGTCACGCAGGGGCATGGCCGTGACATCACATCTCAGAGGCAGCGCCCGGCACAGAATGCCGTGGCTACACAGAGATTGCTGGGGTCCCAGTGGCAGGGACCCCTGCAATCCTACATCTTATCCCCTATCCTATGGATAGGGATAAGATGTATAAAGAATAGATGTGTAAAGAAAGTTACTGGCAACTCATATTGATCAACTCCTGTGAGACCAGGAACAACTTGAAATTGAATTTGAATCCATTCCATACGTCAACCCTTTACAGTCATATCTAGGCAAGCATTATTAACCACCCACTAAGGTAGAACACTTGAGATGGAAGTAAACTTAGAGAAGGGGCTTGGGGGATTCGGGTGGCATTTGGTAACCTGGTCCTAAAGGCTTGACAGTATAATTCAGAGGATTCATTTAAAGGGGTGTTCCGCCCATAGACATCTTATCCCCCAATGCTGGTTTTCGGGACTGGAGATGTGATGTCACGCAATGCCCCCTTTGTGACATCATGCCACTACCCCTCCATTCATGTCTATGGGTGGGGGCGATGTCTATGGGTGGAATACACCTTTAAAGGGAATCTGTCACCAATGTCACCCGCAGTGCTGGTTTATTGTATTGGAGCAGAAAACAGCAATTTTGCAACTCTTGGAGGGTTTCATGTTTTCTTTATTTTGTGGGTCAATATAAATAAATGATACCCATATTTACATGCTTTTCTATTACTTTACTGCTTTTAAAAGAAAACTAACTGTTTTTTAACAAAATAAGTATGTTTAAAGCGCCCTATTCTGACCCCTATAACTTTCAATTTTTTCCATATACGGGACTGTATAAGGGCTAATTTCTTGCACTGTGATATGTAATTTTTTTTGTACCACTTTGCGTGTGTGTGACTTTTTGATCATAGAAACAAAAAATAGAAACATAGAATGTGTTGACAGATAAGAACAATTTGGCCCTTATAGTCTGCCCAAAATTCTTAATCAGAACAATAGCTCATAGGTAACCAATTACATTACTCCTTTCATCTTTCAGAAGCCTTTTTTAAAATGAAAGAAGCTATCTGATTGGTTGCTATGAGCCACTGCCCGACTCTTCCAGTACACAGGTTTTGATAGATCTCCCCAATAATATTTTTTCCCTGAGTTTAACATATCTACACATTTAAAAGAATTGAGAGTGAATGTGGCATAGTCATCTATGGACAAGTTACATGTATTTTCTGGACTTAATTGTATCTACAGTATTTCTACCTGGGTTTAACATAACTGCACATGTAAAAGCATTGAGAGTTAACGTAGCATAGCCATCAAAGGACAAGTTAAGTTTATTTTCTATGTTTAATAGAAAAATATAGCTTTTGTAGCTGGGTTTAATATAAATATGCATATTTTAGCATTGAGAGTGAAAGCTGACTAGAAGTGAGTGGCAAATCACCTCAAAAACATAAACATAACCTCTTAATCTTTTTCAATAAAAAATATGTCTGGTAAAAGAATTGTTGGACTAGGCAGAGTAAAGAGCACCCCTGCCATGTTCTCTGCCAAGTAAGTACCAGTACAGGTAGCAACAGCAACAGGTAGCCTGGTGGAAGTAGTAGCAGCCATGTCAGTAAGCAAAAATATTGTGTGGTTTTGGAGGATAGTGTGGGCCTTGTGGACTTGTTAGAGGTTTTCCTAGGAGGAGGAAGATGTGTCTGACAATATGACTTTGAGCCAGGTATCAGTGGATTCTTTATCATCTACAGAAACAAGACTCAGTGGAAATGTCAATTCTAGACGGTCTGTTCCACCATCTGTGTCTTTGCTCCCCCATCCCCTAGTGTTAACCGAAAGGTTAGCATTAGCTACGAGGAGGAGTTAGTTGTGTGAGAACAGTAAACCTCCAAACTGTTCTTCCCCAGTTGTTGCATAACTACAGCTCCTAGCATGCCCAGACTGTCCAGGCATGCTGGGAGTTGTAGTTCTGCAACATCTGAAGGGCCAGATATTGCAGAACTACACACCCAGCATCCCTGACAGTCTGGCCATGCTGGGAATTGTAGTTTTGCAACAGCTGTAGGCGCACTGGTTCGGAAACACTGAGCTAGAGTCTGTTTCCTAACTCAGTGATTCCAACCCGTGTGCCTCAAGCCGTTGCAAAACTACAAGTCCCAGAATGCACTGACAGACCGTACATGCTGGGAGTTGTAGTTTTGCAACAGCTGGAGGCACACTGGTTGGAATCACTGAGCTAGAGTCTGTTTTCTAACTCAGTGGTTCCCCAACAGTGGGCCTACAGCTGTTATATAACTACAACTCCCAGCATGTACGGTCTGTCAGTGCATTCTGGGAGTTGACATTTTGCCACAGCTGAAGGTTTGGGGTGCCCCCCCCCATGTGAATGTACAGGGTACATTCACACGGGCAGGTTTACAGTGGGTTTCCTTCTACAAGTTTGAGCTGCGGCAAATTTTCCACTGCAGCACAAACTCCCAGCGGAAAACTTACTGTGAACTCTCGCCTATGTGAATGTACCCTAAAAACACTACACTAAATTAACAAATAATAAAAAGTAAACACTAATATACACTCCCTTACACGTTCCACAACTCCCAGTATTGCTGGACATCCATACACTGTCCTGGCAGGCTGGGAGTCTTGCAACAGCTGGAGGCACCCTGTTTGGGAAACACTGCTGTAGGGTTTTGGTGGAGACAAGCCCCATCCTTGTAACCGGGTCCGCCCCTATTGCAAATTCCTTATTTAGGTCTCAAATGTGCATGGCGCTCTCTCACTTCAGAGCCCTGTCGTATTTCAAGGCAACAGTTTAGGGCCACATATGGGGTATTTCCATACTCGGGAGAAATTGCGTTACAAATTTTTTTCTCCTTTTTTTTTTTTTCTCCTTGATTTTTCTCATTTTAACCCTTATGAAAAGGTAAAGTTGGGGGCTACACCAGCATGTTAGTGGAAAAAAATTAAAATTTCGAACGCAATCTATTCTGAGTACGGAAATACCTCATATGTGTATGTGAAATGCTGTGCGGACGAACAACATGGCTCAAGAGTGAGAGAGCGCCATGTATAGTTGAGGCCTAAATTGGTGATTTGCACAGGGTGGCTGATCGTTGCAGCGGTTCTGCAAAAAAAAAACACCCACATGTGACCCCATTTTGGAAACTACACCCGTCACGGAATGTAACAAGGGGTATAGTTAGCCTTAACACCCCACAGGTCTTTGACAAATTTCCCTGAAATGCTGGTGTTACTCCAAATTTTTCATCTTCATAAAGGGGTAAAAGGAAAAATGCCCCCCAAAATTGGTAACCCCATTTCTTCTGAATATATAAATACCCCATATGTGGATGTAAAGTGCTCTGCGGGCGAACTACAATGCTCAGAAGAGAAGGGGCACCATTGGGCTTTTTGAGAGGATTGGGCTGGAATTGAAGGCTATGTTTGTTTACAAAGCCCCCATGGTGCCAGAACAGTGGAACCCCTCCACATGTGACCCCATTTTGGAAACTACACCCCTCACGGAATGTAACAAGGGGTGCAGTGAGCATTTACGCCCCACAGGTGATTTTTTTTATCAGTCGTCTGTAAAAATGAAAAATGAAATTTTTCATTTGGACAGCCCACTGTTCCAAAGATCTATCAAATGCCAGTGGGGTGCAAATGCTCACTGCACCCCTTCTTAAACCGTGAGGGGTGTAGTTTCCAAAATAGTATACCATGTGTTTTTTTTTTTTTTTTTTTTTACTGTTCAGGCATCATGGAGCTTCCTAAATGCGACATGCCCCCAAAAACCATTTCAGCAAAAGACGCTCTCCAAAAGCCCAATGTCGCTCCTTCCCTTCTGAGCCCTCTAGTGCACCCGCAGATCCCTTTACATCCACATATGAGGTATTTCCTTACTCGAGAGAAAAGGGGTTACAAATTTTGTGGGGCATTTTCTCCTATTACTCCTTGTGAAAATGAAAAGTTTGGGGTAACACCAGCATTTTAGTATTGCAAATCAAATTTTTCATTTTCACATCCCACTTTAATGAAAGTTCATCAATCACCTGTGAGGTGTTAAGGCTCACTGTACCCCTTGTTACGTTCCTTGAGGGGTGTAATTTCCAAAATAGTAGGCCATGTGTTGTTGTTTTTTTTTTGTGCTGTTCTGGCACCATAGGGGCTTCCTAAATGGCACATGCCCCCCAAAAAACATTTCAGCAAAATTTGCTTTCTAAAAGCCAAATGTAACTCCTTCTCTTCTGAGCATTGTAGTTCGCCCGCAGAGCATTTTAGGTTCTTACATGGGGTATTTCCATACTCAGAAAAGATGGGGTTACAAATTTTGGGGGGCACTTTCTCCCATTACCCTTTGTAAAAATGGTAAATTTGTGGGGGGAAAAATGCACTTTAGTAAAAAAAAAAATTTTTTTCATTTACACATCCGACTTTAATGAAAAGTCATCAAACACCTTTGGGGTGTTAAGGATCACTGGACCCCTTGTTACTTGCCCTGAGGGGTGTAGTTTCCAAAATAGTATGCCATGTGGTTTTTTTAGTTTTTTTTTTTTGCTCTTCTGGCACCATAGGGGCTTCCTAAATGTGACATGCCCCACAAAAACCATTTCAGAAAAATGTATTCTCCAAAATCCCATTGTTTCTCCTTCCCTTCTGAGCCCTCTACTGCACCCCCCGAACACTTGGCATATACATACGAGGTATTTCCTTACTCAAGAGAAATTGGGTTACACATTTTGGGTGACTTTTTCTCCTATTACCCCTTGTAAAAATAAAAAAACTGGGTCTACAAGAACATGCGAGTGTAAAAAATTAAGATTTTCTCCTTCACTTTGCTGCTATTCCTGTGAAACACCTAAAGGGTTAACAAACGTTCTGAATGTCATTTTGAATACTTTGAGGGGTGCAGTTTTTATAATGGGGTTAATTATGGGGTATTTCTAATAAGAAGGCCCTTCATATCCACTTCACAACTGAACTGGTCCCTGAAAAATTGTAAAATTGCTGCTATACTTTGAAGCCCTCTGATGTCTTCCAAAAGTAAAAACATGTCAACTTTATGATGCCAACATAAAGCAGACATATTGTATGTGTGAATCAATATATAATTTATTTGGAATATCCATTTCCTTATAAGCAGAGAGCATCAAATAAAAAAAAATGCAAAATTTCAATTTTTTCATAAAATTTTGGAATTTTTCATCAAGAAATGATGCAAGAATTGACAAAATTTTTACCACTAACATAAAGTAGAATATGACACGAAAAAACTATCTCGGAATCAGAATGAAAAGTAAAAGCATCCCAGAGTTATTAATGCTTAAAGTGACAGTGGTCAGATTTGCAAAAAATGGCCGGTTCCTACAGTGAAAATTGGCTGGGTCCTTAAGGGGTTAATGAATCAGGAATACATGGAGTATGATCAGTGAATGCTTTCTGGTGAAGCGCTTTATGTAAGTGTTTATGTTGTAATGGATCCTTTTAAATTGGTAAACAACAAAAGAAAATCCACGTGGTATTAATTGAACCTATTTAATTATATTTTTATAAATTTCCTAATAAGTTTTGTTTTTGCGCAGGATGGAAGACAAAAATGAAATGTATAAGGAAATGCAATTAATGGTTTGATTATATTATAGGAGTAACAAGAGAAGAAGAAAAATAAAATAGGATATAAAATAGATAAAAAAAAAGTGATCACTATTTTATTGATAAGTATTACTTTAACCTGTTCAGGACGCTGGGCGTATGCATACGCCCTGCATCCCAAGTCCTTAAGGACGTGGGGCGTATGCATACGCCCGTGGGAATTCCGGTCCCCGCCGCTAGCCGGTTGGGGGCCGGACCGGAATGCCTGCTGAAATCAGAAATCAGCAGGCATCCCGGCACATCGCCCAGGGGGGTCCTGAGACCCCCCATGTCGGCGATCGCAGAAAATCGCAAGTCAATTCAGACATGCGATTTTCTGCTATTCCGGGCTGATCGGATCTCTGGTGACCCGAGCACCCGGAAAATAGCGATGATCGGAGCTGTCAGGGACAGCCCCGATCATCCTGAGGGCTAGGAGTGAGGTCGCAGTGCTGCAATCTCCTCCTATCCCCTGCCATTGGTCAGAACTGATTCTGACCAATGGCAGAGCAGGACGGTGGGTTGCCATGGCAACCCCCGTTCTGCCCACCCCTGGATGTCGAGGGGAACATGGACAGAAGATGGAGGCCGGTACCTAGAGGAGAAGATGCCTGGGGACCCCCCGATCTTCGCTGGAGACTGCTGGATCCTGGTTCAGGTAAGGAAACTACGGTGGGGGGGGGAATTGAAAGTGAAAAGCAAAGTGATCTTTACTGTGGCAACCACTAGGTAGGCCAAACTGCAACTCCCAGCATGCCCAGACAGCAAAAAGCTGTCTAGGCATGCTGGGAGCTGTAGTTTTGCAACATCTGGAGGGTCACAGTTTGGAGACCACTGTTACAGTGGCCCAAACGGTAGCCCTCCAGATGTTGCATGCTGGGAGTTGTAGTTCTGAAATATCTGTCCCTTCAGATTTAGCAATTTTCATGACATTTTTGAAAATTGCTGCTCTACTTTGAAGCCCTCTAATTTTTTCAAAAACCAAAAGTATATTCATTTTATGATGCCAACATAAAATGGACATATTGTATTTGTGAATAAAAATAAAATTAATTGGGAATATCCATTTTCCTTACAAGTAGAGAGCTTCAAAGTTAGAAAAATGCAAAATTTTCAAAATTTTCATGAAATTTGGGGATTTGCCACCAAAAAAGGATGCAAGTAACGCCAAAAATTTACCACCAAAATAAAGTAGAATATGTCACGAAGAAACAATCTCAGAATTAGAATATTCGGTAAAAGCGTTTTCGCGTTATTAATTCGTAAAGCGACGGTGGTCAGAATTGCGAAAGTAGTACAGGGGAAAAACGGCATCTGGAGAGTTGGTAAGAAACTGTGTGTGTCAACAGTCTTGTACCCCATGGTAACATATATAACCCCATACACTAAGCAGAAGGGAGCTATGTGTGTAGTAATGTCCGTACATTGGGTGGCTTCAGGATTATACAATGCAGAAAGAAGGTTTGTACAGACTTCATTGTTTACATCTGTTATGACCTAGGTAAAACAATAAAGGTACCTGACCAACGCACTCCATGACCATCTTACCTGTTTCAGAGACTATGAGTAGACTTCATCTAATTGCCTAAGGTGGACCAATATAAGTATGTACTTGTCTGTATGTACTGCTTCCCTAACTATATATACAGTAAAGAATACAACTAAGAACCTTTTGTAGAGTTGTGCCTAGTTCAGATTCTGTAATTGTCACCCAGTTCCTTAAACCTATGAGTGTGTATGTCAGGAAATAAATGAGGAAATAGACGCTTACATATGTTGATCCTGTATAGATGTATCTAAGATATATTCTCTGATAACTGTTAAATCTATGTCTGTATATAACCATGGTTGTTCCAGAGGGAAAGATAATCACAACGGATTGTTAGGATGTGACATTGTATGAGGAGAATCAGTGGGTGAACATATACAAATAGAGGGGTCAAATAAGCATCTTAGTGGGTGATAATGTTATAAAGAAAAGGAATACTTGGTGTAAGATTATAAAAAGAATAGGCTAGCTAGTGTGATGAGTAAATGGTAACTACCATAAGGAATGGCATACTTGGGGATATGAAACTTAAAATCCTATTAGAGGGGAATTGAACTGGAGAATACACATTAGACAAGACTCTTCTGCCCATACACATTTTCACTACCGAACCTACAAAGGAACCCAAACCACACTCTAGAAGTAAACGGGCAGCCCCTGCTGGGAGCCTTGACCAAGTGTATATTGATGTTATAGGAGTCCCAAGGGGGGTCCCAGATGAGTTTAAAGCTATAGGTCAAGCAAAAGCCGGATTTGAGTCGATTTAAGCTCTTCGCTCCCTCTTCTCCACTGATGTCTTTTCTCTATCACCAGGAGATGCCTAGTCCTGTGGACACCAAACGACAGGAAGGCCCGAGGCACACCCCACTGACTACACCTGCAGAGCGACACGGACAAGGAGACCTCACAATGGTAGTGGGGTACCAAGACTGCAAGCATGAAAGAAACCGCAGACATTCAAAAGTCCGGCAGCATGTAAGACAGGGTCAGCACCCAACGGTGTGTCACAACCATGCCCCTAGCAGCCAACGTGGATCTCTTAGAAAGGGGAACAGAGAGCGCTGCTGTTGCTGTGAAAGACCATGGAACCTGTAGGAAACATCCACATCCCATCTCCTAAAGATGCCACACACCAGGACTGCTGACGCAGATGCAAGAGATGAAGGAGGTATGTGGGACAGGAAACAAGCAGACACAGTCTGATTGGTATAACAGGAGAAATGAACCCACAGAGACACACTGTGTGGAACTTCATATGGAAAGAAAGTCCCCGGGCTGGAGTCCCGGGAGCAGAAGGAAAGGGAGAGGTAATCTGGTGGATCAGAAACCATGTAGACACAGTCTGGCTATAAGGCATAGGGACCATGGCCACACCGGGTCCCGCAATCAGAGGCACACATTGAAAGCGGCCACCAGCCCTCAGCTATGAGAACGGCAGGCATGTAGAGAGGGACCTGGTAAAGCAGGAAATGATGAGTGACAGGCAGCAGAGGAAACCACGCAGATCACTGTCTGGCTTACTAGTATGGGTCCATAGTATAGGACACTTCTTCGGGCACTCCTTCGGACACCTCGCACTAGTAGTGGGGTATTGGAACTCCATCCGCAGATACATCAGCTGTGTGATGAATGACAGGCGGCAGAGGCAAACCATGCAGACCACTGTCTGGCTTACTGGTACGGGTCACTCCTGTGGATACTTCACACTAGCAGTGGAGTATTAGAATTCTGTCGCGGATGCGGCAGCTGCGAGATGAGTGACAGGCGAGACTACTGTCCATGCAAGGACACTTCCACGGAGACCTTGCACTGGACGTGGGGATCCAGAGCACTAACCGCGGATGTGGCAGCCTGTGAATGAGGGAATCATATTGTATGACACGCCAAGAACACCCCCTTGATGTGTGACCAGCGGACATCACAGAGGGGGAACTGCAAAAGCGACATTAGCATCTGTGGGAAATGCCAATGCCCTTGCGTGGGCATTCGGCCAGTGCCATCCATGGTAGGGTGGCCATATCAGGTCCCGTACGAGGTGACGGAGTCAAATAAATCGGCCCACATATGCAGTCTATTGAAGGAACCCAGAAGATATTAAACTGATAAGGACAGATAATACAGGCCTTTAATAGTTAATGGATATCACAAGAGGGACCCATAGAAATTGAGGGCACAATTCAAAGAATAACCACAGGAGGGCACCTGAGTGACTGAAGTGGAGAGGAACTTTATATTTTTTTTTATTTTAGTGAACTACATGAACTACATATGGCAGGGAGGAAGCGTGGAGAAAAGGTCACGCCCTGCAGTCCCTGTAACGGCGGCGGGATGAAACAGCGTACTAAAGAAGCGCCTGCTACGCTACTGCACGGCCCTGAGCCAGGGGACAAGAGCGGGCTGGCTGGAGGAGCTCCTGCCGGGCTGCTGCTATGGAAGTGCCACCAACCCCCCGCAGTGGGGGAGGATTGATGCTTTACCAAGGTAAAGGGAAGGACCCTTGCCGCGCGCGAACCTGGAGAGGAGGCGCATCCTGACCTCCCGCAGACCCGGGTGAGAGATGAGGTGGTGGCGGCTCCCGGCATATGCTAGGAGCTAAGAGAATGCAGGCGGATCTGCAGCAGACCAGTTGGCATGCAGGTGGCTCCAGCACTGGCTAAGAGCCGCAGCAAGAGAAGTGCTGGTGGCTCCCAGAAAAAGGGTACCACCAGAAAAAGCTGACTTTTTTTTTCCTAGTGTCAGCACCTCCTAGTGGCAAGAGCATATACCCATCAGTATGGGTGTCCCCCAATGAAGAGTGACCAAGTAAACCTCCAGTGCCAGATGCCACTGATTAGACAGTACTACCACCAATCCTGCTGTCCGCTGCCTGCTTTTTTGTAAACGCACATGGCCCCCGACTTCTATTCCAACCAAATTCTGTCTTCAAAAGCTCATTGGCGCTCCTTCTCTTCTGAGCATTGTAGTGCGCCAGCAGAGCACTTGACATCCACACATTCGGTATTTCCATACTCAGAAGAAATGGGGTTACAAATGTTGGTGGTCATTTTCTCCTATTACCCCTTGTAAAAATGTAAAATTTGGGGGAAAACCAGCATTTTAGTGAATTTTTTTTTTTTTTTTTTCATTTACACATCCGACTTTAGCAAAAAGTCGGCAAACATCTGTGAGGGCTCACTGTACCCCTTGTTGTGTTCCTTGAGGGGTGTAGTTTCTAAAATAGTATGCCAAGTGGGATTTTTTTTTTGCTGTTCTGGCACCATAGGGGCTTCCTAAATGCGACATGCCCTCCAAAAACCATTTCAGCAAAATTCGCTTTTCAAAAGCCACATGTGACTCCTTCTCTTCTGAGCACTGTAGTGTGCCAGCAGAGCACTTGACGTCCACACTTGGGGCATTTACATACTCTGAAGAGATGGAGTTTTGTGGGGCATTTTGTCCTATTATCCCTTGTAAAAAAAAATGGGGGAAAACTAGCATTTTAGTGGAAAAAAATAAATAAATCATTTACACATCCAAATTTAACAAAAAGTCGTGAAACATCTGTGGGGTGTTAAGGCTCACTGTACCCCTTGTACGTGCCTTGAGGGGTGTAGTTTCCAAAATAGTATGCCATGTGTTTTTTTTTTTTTTGCTGTTCTGGCACCATAGGGGCTTCCTAAATGCGACATACCCCACAAAAACCATTTCAGAAAAACTCACTCTCCAAAATCCCATTGTCGCTCCTTCCCTTCTGAGCCCTCTACTGCGCCCGCCGAACACTTGACATACACATATGAGGTATTTCCTTACTTACGAGAAATTGGGTTACACATTTTAGGAAGATTTCTCTCCTTTTACCCCTTGTAAAAATTCAAAAACTGGGTCTACAAGAACATGCCAGTGTAAAAAATGAAGATTTAGAATTTTCTCCTTCAATTTGCTGCTATTCCTGTGAAACACCTAAAGGGTTAACAAACCTTTTGAATGTCATTTTGAATACTTTGAGGGGTGCAGTTTTTATAATAGGGTCATTTGTGGGGCATTTCTAATATGAAAGCCCTTCAAATCGACTTCAAAACAGAACTGTTCCCTGAAAAATTTAGATTTTGAACATTTTGTGAAAAATTTGTAAATTGCTGCTGAACTTTGAAGCCCTCTGATCTCTTCCAAAAGTAAAAACATGTCAACTTTATGATGCAATCATAAAGTAGACATGTTGTATATGTGAATCAATATATAATTTATTTGGACTATTTATTTTCCTTATAAGTAGAGAGCTTCAATGTTTAAAAATTTTGGAATTTTTCACCAAGAAACGATGCAAGTATCGACAAAATTTTACCACTAACATAAAGTAGAATATGTCACGAAAAAACTATCTCGGAATCAGAATGAAAGGTAAAAGCATCCCAGAATTATTAATGCTTAAAGTGAAAGTGGTCAGATGTAGTGCTGGGCGATATGACCAAAAATGAGTATCACAGTATTTTTCTAAAGTATCAAGGTATCACGGTATTTCACTGTATTTTTTTTTTTTTACATTGAGACTTGCATTGAGGTGGCGTAGCGGAACTAAATGGGCTTTTGGAACTAAATGATCTGCACACTGGGGCAGTGGAGTACCCTTTTAAATAGATGTAACAAACAACCCTACAGCCTCCAGCTGTTGCAAAACTACAACTCCCAGCATGTTGGACTATATAGTAGTGTATAGTATAGGTCAGTGTTTCCCAACTAGGGGTGCCTCCAGCTGTTGCAAAACTACTACTCCCAGCATGCACTGACAGACCAGCCAACGGCTGTCCGGGCATGCTGGGAGTTGTAGTTTTGCAACAGCTGGAGGGCCTCAACAGCTGGAGGGCCTACTGTAGGTATAGTATATTATACAGACCCCTGTCCATCCCAGAACCCTGACTCACCTTCCCAGTTGCTGCAGGGACCGTCCGGGGAGGGTGAGCCGGGCCATCCATCCTTCCTGTAGTGTCCGGCGGCATTCCGGGTGGAGGGTGAACCGGTCCGGGCTGTTCTTCTCCGGGGGTCCTCTTCTCCACTCCGGGCAGGCTCCGGCCTAGTAACGCTGCATAGACGCCGCTGCACAGTGACGTCCGTGCACAGCGACGCACCTGACGTCACGGCGTAGCGGCGTCTATGCAGCGTACTAGGCCGGAGCCTGCCCGGAGTGGAGAAGAGGACCCCCGGAGAAGAAGGATAGCCCGGACCGGTTCACCCTCCACCCGGAATGCCGCCGGACACTACAGGAAGGATGGATGGCGCGGACCACCCCCATTACGGGTAAGTTTAATTTTCGGAGGGTGGGGGGAGGGGCCCGACCGGTATAGGCAAAAATCCATACCGTGGGAGAAAAAAAAATCGGTATCCGGTTCATAACGGTATACCGCCCAGCACTAGTCAGATGTTCAAAAAATGTCCGGGTCCTACAGTGAAAATCGGCTGGGTCCTTAAGGGGTTAAAGGGGTACTCCTATGGAAAACTTATTTTTTTTTATCAACTGGTGCCAGAAACAGATTTGTAAATTACTTCTATTAAAAAATCTTAATCCTTCCAATACTTATTGTGCTCAGGCTACTGTAGAGAGCACTGATAAGACCTTACTTGGTGTATTGTGAGCAGTACTGGAGACCGTATTTTTTGAAGGATATAGATACTTTGGAGAGTTCAGAGAAGAGCTCCTAAACTAGCACAGGGATTGCAGCATAGAACATCTAAGTAAAGGTTAAAGGACCATTACATGTATAGTTTGGAAGAAAGATGAGACAGAAAGAATATGATAGAAACTTTGAAATACATAAAAGGAATCAAGGTAACAGAGAAGTGTATATTTAAAAGAAGAAAAACTACCACAAGAGGACATCGTTTTAAATTAGAGGGGCAAAGGTTTAAAAGTAATATTAGGAAGTATTAATTTACTGAGAGAGTAGTGGATGCATGGAATAGCTGCAAATACAGTACAGTTTAAGCATGCATGGGATAGGCATTAGGCTATCCTTCATATACAATAGGGCCAGGGACTTTTCATACTGTGCAGATTAGATGGGCCAAAAGGTTCTTATCTTCCGACACATTCTGTTTCTATGATAAATGATGTAATCATGCTGGGTCAGACGAGCACCTCGAAATCATCGGCAATGGTCTTTTCCTCCTTTAAATGCAGTGATCAGCTTTGATCATGGCGTCTAAAGGATTAATGAAGGACATCAGCGGGATCGCCCTTTGTCATCTAGGGGTTCACATGTATAAACACTATCTAAAACTGACCTTGCAGCAGTAAAACAAGTTGTAAATAAGTACATGACTAGGGTTAGCAATCAGGATTCTAAGCATACTTTATTTTTATCTCCACATATCTCAATGCCGGGATATAGGCCTTTTTGATAATATGTAAAGGAGGTTCAAGTGCCCAGGAGAGCATTTCCCTGCAAGTCAAGAGCTCAGGCAAGTCCAGCCCATCTCCTCTTTATTACTGCCTACCATCCTGCTTGCATAGTAGATAAAAAAAGGAAACAAGTTGGACTTTCCTAGGCTGTAGCCGTGTTGGGTAATGCACTTGGGCACTTGAGCCTCATAAACATAGTATTAAAAGGCTTATATCTTGGCGCTGAGAAGGAGTATGGAGATAAAACAGACATGTCCTAAATAATAATCACTAGCCCTATGTGGCCATGGGCTTCTTTATACCCCTGTATTTCTGCTGATTGGTTTGCTTTAACACAGTCTTTGAAGCCTCAACTCTGTGCTAATCCAATAATTTATTTGGGGTTTGGTGTAGCATATAACTACTTGCGGTTCAAATTAACTAAACAAAGATCATTATAGGGTTCTATCATGTTCACATTTTGGCCCAACTGTACCAAAGGTCCAGGTGTTTGCACATAATATAGATTCTAAAATGTGACTGTAAACTTGCTGTCTAAATGTTACTTTGCTTAATTACATACTTATTATTACCATTACTACGTAATTTTACCTGAAAGGATTTGATGAAGGTCCACAGCAAAGTTCTTACTCCTTCGCCACGACTCAATAGCTTTACTAAGCGCAGGACACGAAACAATCGAAAAAATGTAATGGAGATCCTGGAGGAATCCTCTGCTCCTGGTGTGGCAGGAATGCCTGGTGTCTGTCACAAATACAAAATAAAGAAACACAGTGAAATACTGAGGATTCCATCAATATTCCTGAAAATATGATATATTATAAGATCAAATTTGTTTGCATAAACAAATAACCTTGTCATTGACACAATTGTAAACGAACACTAAGTCTCATAGAACCAAGCATGACCTATCAGATCAGGAAGATAAGAACCCTGCACTGGCCCAGATTTATCAATCTGTTCGAGACAAACTATAACAAAGTTAACTATGATGATAGCATCCAATGACAGTTCATCTTTTATTTTACTAGAGTTTGTTAAAAAAAACCTGATCAGTGATTGATTGTAATTAGAGATGAGGGAAGTTACAGTGATTCGATTTGTCACAAACTTCTCGGCTCAGCAGTTGCTGACTTTATCCTGCATAAATTATTTCAGCTTTCAGGTGCTCTGGTGGGCTGGAAAAGGTGGTTACAATCCTAGGAGAGAGTCTGGACAGTTTGTGAATAGAAAAATACAGCAAAGCTTTAAGGGGAATTTGTCATCAGAAAATGACCTATTGTTTAACCTCTTAAGGACGCAGGGCGTATCCATATGCCCCAGTTTCCGAGTCCTTAAGGACTTCGTTCTTCTGGCCCCTGCCGCTCGCCGGGCAGGGACCGGACCGGGATGCCTGCTGACATCGTTCAGCAGGCATCCCGGCATATCGCCCAGGGGGGTCCTGAGGTCCCCCCAAATCTGCAATCGCCGCAAATCACCGGTCAATTCAGACTGGCGATTTGCGGCTATTCCGGGTCAATCGGTCTCTGGTGACCCGGGAAAAAGGGGGAAATGGGGCTGTTCGAGACAGCCCCATTCACCCTTACCCAGCAGGAATGAAGTGGCACGGGTGCCTCCTCACGATCACGTGATTGATCGGTCGGAACGACCGACCAATCGCGACCCTGCTGGGAGGTGATCGGGACGGCGATCGGAGCAGTCTCCTACCTTGCCGTGGTCCGGCGGGGGTCCCCTTTGGTGCGGTGGCGGCGACAGGAGCAGCAGGAGCAGTGGCGGCTGTCCGGGCGGCAGGATACAGCAGGAGGTGAGGCCTGTTCACCTCCTGCTGTTGCTTAGCAACAACTCTCGGCATGCAAAGCCAAAGGGCATGCTGGGGGTTGTAGTTTTGCAACAGCTGGAGTTCCAACTACAACTCCCAGCATGCCCTTTGGTAGTCTGTGCATGCTGGGAGTTGTAGTTATGCAACAGCTGATGTCACATTTTTTTTATGAAAAAGTGTGCATCCAGCTGTTGCATAACTACAACTCCCAACATGCACAGACTACCAAAGGGTATGCTGGGAATTGTAGCAGTGTGCTTCCAGCTGTTTCAAAACTACAACTCTCAGCATGTATGGTCTGTCAGTGCATGCTGGGAGTTGTAGTTTTGCAACAGCTGGAGGTATGCCCCGCCCCTGCCCCCCCCCCCCCCCCCATGTGAATGTACAATTCACACTGGCGGGTTTACAGCAAGTTCTGCTGCAAGTTTGAGATGCGGCAAATTTTCCATCGCAGCTCAAACTCCCAGCTCAAACTCACTGTAAACCTCCCCCCATGTGAACGTACCCTAAAAACACTACACTACACAAAATAAAAAGTAAACACTACATACCCCTACACAGTCCCCGCCCCCCAATTTAAAAAAAAGTCTGGTACGGCACTGTTTCCTAAACGGAGCCTCCAGCTGTTGAAAATCAACAACTCACAGTATTGCCAGACAGCCACTGACTGTGAAAGCATGCTGGGAGTTTTGCAACAGCTGGAGACACCCTGTTTGGGAAACACTGCCATAGGGTATTTTTGTGGCGGATTCAAATCCCCAATTTAGGCCTCAAATGTGCATAGTGCTCTCTCGCTTCGGAACCCTGTCGTATTTCAAGGAAACAGTTTAGGGTATCTCCGTACTCGGGAGAAATTGCGTTACAAATTTTGGAGGGCTTTTTCTCCTTTTACCCCTTATGAAAAGTTAAAGTTGGGGTCTACACCAGCATGTTAGTGTAAATATTTTTAGTTTTTTACACTAACATGCTGGTGTTGCCCCATACTTTTAATTTTCACAAGCAGTAAAAGGACCCCCAAATAGACCCCCAAAATTTGTAACGCAATTTCTCCTGAGTACAGAACTACGCCATATGTGGGCGTAAAGTGCTCTGCGGGCGCACAACATGGCTCAGAAGTAAGAGCATGCCATGTACATTTGAGGTCTAAATTGGTGATTTGCACAGGGGTGGCTGATTTTACAGCAGTTCTGACATAAACGCAAAACAATAAATACCCACATGTGACCCCATTTTGGAAACTAAACCCCTCACGGAATGTAACAAGGGGTATAGTGAGCCTTAACACCCCACAGGTGTTTGACACATTTTCTTTAAAGTTGGATGTAAAAGTGAGAAAAAAAAATTCACTAAAATGCATTTTTTTTTCATTCAGGGAGAATAGGAAAAAAGATCCCCAAAATTTGTAACCCCATTTCTTCTGAGTAAGAACATACCCCATATGTGGATGTAAAGTGCTCTGCGGGTCGAACTACAATGCTCAGAAGAGAAGGAGCACCATTGGGCTTTTGGAAAGAGAAGGTATTTGAAATTGAAGGCCATGTGTGTGTACAAAGCCCCCATAGTGCCAGAACAGTGGACCCCCCCCAAATGTGACCCCATTTTGGAAACGACACCCCTCACGTAATGTAATAAGGGGTACAGTGAGCATTTACGCCCCAAAGGTGTCTTAATTTTTAATTTGCACAGCCCACTGTTCCAAAGATCTGCCAGTGGGGTGTAAATGTTCACTGCACCCCTTATTAAATTCTGTGAGGGATGTAGTTTCCAAAATGGGGTCACATGTGGGGGGGTACACTGTTCTGGGACCACGGGGGGGCTTTGTAAACACACACGGCCTACCACTTCTTTTCCAACCAAATTCTCTCGCCAAAAGCTCAATGGCACTCCTTCTCTTCTGAGCATTGTAGCTCACCCGCAGAGCACTTTGCATCCACATATGGGGTATTTCCATACTCAAAAGGAATGGGGTTACAAATTTTGGGAGGCTTTTTCTCCAATAACCCCTTGTGAAAATGAAAAATTTGGGGTAACACCAGCATTTTAGTGAAAAAAATCAAATTTTTCATTTTCACGTCCAAATTTAGCAGAAATTTGTCAAGCACCTGTGGGGTGTTAAGGCTCACTGTACCCCTTGTTACGTTCCTTGAGGGGTGTAGTTTCCAAAATATTATGCCTTGTTTTTTTTTTTTTTTTTTTGCTGTTCTGGCACCATAGGGGCTTCCTAAATGCGACATGCCCCCCAAAAACCATTTCAGCTAAATTTGCTTTCCAAAAGCCAAATGTGACTTCTTCTCTTCTGAGCATTGTAGTGCGCCAGCAGAGCACTTGACGTCTGCACATGGGGTATTTCCATACTCAGAAGAGATGGGGTTACAAATTTTGTGGGGCATTTTCTCCTATAACCCCTTGTAAAAATGTAACATTTGGGGAAAACCAGCATTTTTGTGAGAAAAAAATAATAATTTACACATCCGTCAAACACCTGTGGGGTGTTAAGGCTCACTGTACCCCTTGTTACGTTCCTTGAGGGGTGTAGTTTCCAAAATGGTATGCCATGTGTTTGTTTTTTTTTGCTCTTCTGGCACCATAGGGGCTTCCTAAATGTGACATGCCCCACAAAAACCATTTCAGAAAAACTCACTCTCCAAAATCCCATTGTCTTCTGAGCCTTGTAGTGAACCCACAGAGCAATTAACATCCACATTTGAGGTATTTCCTTACTCGAGAGAAATTGGGTTACATATTTGGGGAGCTTTTTCTTCTTTTACCCCTTGTAAAATTTCAAAAACTGGGTCTACAAGAACATGCAAGTGTAAAAAATGAAGATTTTGAATTTTCTCCTTTACCTTGCTGCTATTCCTGTGAAACACCTAAAGGGTTAACACACTTTCTGAATGTCATTTTGAATACTTTTGGGGTGCAGTTTTTATAATGGGGTCATTTATGGGGTATTTCTAATAAGAAGACCCCTCAAATCCACTTCAAAACTGAACTGGTCCCTGAAAAATTTCGATTTTGAAAATTTTGTGGAAAATTGCTGCTGAACTTGGAAGCCCTCTGATGTCTTCCAAACATGTCATCTTCATGATAAAAATACAAAGTAGACATATTTTATATGTGAATCAATATATCATTTATTTGGAATATCCATTTTCCTTACAAGCAGAGAGTTTCAAAGTTAGAAAAATTCAAAATTTTCATTTTCAAAAATTTTTGGGATTTTTCACCAAGAAAGGATGCAAGTAACGATTAAAATTCACCAGTGTTAAAGTAGAATATGTCACAAAAAAACCAATCTCGGAATCAGAATAATCGGTAAAAGCTTCCCAGAGTTATTAATGCATAAAGTGACAGTGGTCAGAATTGCAAAAAAAAAGGGCTCAGTCCTTAAGGTGAAAAAGGGCTCAGTCCTTAACTCCTTGGGGACGGAGGGCGTATGCATACGCCCTCGCGTCCCGTCACTTAAGGACGGAGGGCATATCCATACGCCCTCCGTACTTCCGATCACTGCCGCTCGCCGGGCGGTGATCGGACCGGGATGCCTGCTGATATCTATCAGAAGGCATCCCGTGGCAATGCCTAGGAGGGTCCTGAGACCCCCCCATGTCGGCGATCGCAGCAAATCGCAGGTCAATTCAGACCTGCGATTTGCCGCGATCCGGGCAAATCGGGTCACTGGTGACCCGATCTCCCGGAAAATAAGCATCTCTGACAGCTCCGACCAGCCTAAAGGATAGGAGCGAGGTGGCAGTTTTGCCACCCCCTCCTATCCCCTGCCATTGGTCGGTCAGGCTGACCACCAATGGCAGGAGGGGGGCGGGGGGTTAGAGTTCATTTCCCCCGCTCTGCCCACCGATCGAAGTCGGTACAGAGCGGGGGGAACACGGCGGCAAGGGGGGGGGGGGGGGGACATGGCCTGGCTTACCCGGACCTGCGGCGGCGGAGGCGGCGGCATCCCGAAGCAGCGGCGTCATCATCTGAGCGGCGGCCGAAAAGTGCGTCGGAGAAGGCTGCAGTGAAGATCGCGATAAGTGATCTTCACTGTGGCCTTCTAAAAGCTGCAAAACTACAACTCCCAGCATGCCCACACAGCCAAAGGCTGTCTGGGCATGCTGGGAGTTGTAGTTTTGCAACATTTGGAGGGTCACAGTTTGGAGACCACTGTGTAGTGGTCTCTAAACTGTGGTCCTCCAGATGTTGCAAAACAACAACTTTCAGCATGCACTGACTGTCTGGGCAAGCTGGGAGTTGTAGTTTTGCAACATCTGAAGTGGCACAGTTTGGAGACCACTATATGGTG
Organism: Hyla sarda; assembly: GCF_029499605.1. Lineage (NCBI taxonomy): Eukaryota > Metazoa > Chordata > Amphibia > Anura > Hylidae > Hyla > Hyla sarda. Next base: position 303,449,742 of record NC_079190.1, on the reverse strand, counting down.
GTCTCCAAACTGTAGCCCTCCAGATGTTGCAAAACTACAACTCCCAGCATGGCCAGACAGTCATTGATGCTGGGCATGTAGTTCTGCAATATCTGGCCCTTCAGATGTTGCAGAACTACAACTCCCAGCATTGCCTGGACAGTCTAGGCATGCTTGGAGTTGTAGTTTTGCAACATCTGGAGGGCTACAGTTTGGAGGCCACTACTTAGCGGTCTCCAAACTGTTCTTCCCCAGTTGTTGCATAACTACAACTCCTAGCATGCCCAGACTGTCCAGACATGCTGGGAATTGTAGTTCTGCAACATCTGAAGGGCCAGATATTGCAGAACTACACTCCCAGCATCCCTGACTGTCTGGCCGCGCTGGGAATTGTAGTTTTGCAACAGCTGTAGGCACACTGGTTGGGAAACACTGAGCTAGAGTCTGTTTCCTAACTCAGTGATTCCAACCCGTGTGCCTCCAGCTGTTGCAAAACTACAACTCCCAGAGTGCACTGACAGACCGTACATGCTGGGAGTTGTAGTCTTGCAACAGCTGGAGGCACATGGGTTGGAATCACTGAGCTAGAGTCTGTTTTCTAACACAGTGGTTCCCCACCAGTGTGCCTACAGCTGTTGTAAAACTACAACTCCCAGCATGTACTGTCTGTCAGTGCATTCTGGGAGTTGTCATTTTGCCACAGCTGAAGGATTGGGGTGCCCCCCCCCCCCGTGTGAATGTACAGGGTACACTCACACGGGCGGGTTTACAGTGGGTTTCCTTCAAGGAAACTTACTGTGAACCCCTGCCTGTGTGAATGTACCCTAAAAACACTACACTACACTAACAAATAATAAAAAGTAAAACACTACACATACACCCCCTTACACATCGCCCCCCCCCCCCCCCCCCAATAAAAATGAAAAACGTCTCATAAGGCAGTGTTTCCTAAACGGCGCCTCCAGCTGTTGCAAAACCACAACTCCCAGTGTTGCCGGACAGACTGTCATAGACTGTCCTGGGAGGCTGGGAGGCTTGAAACAGCTGTAGGCACCCTGTTTGGGAAACACTGCTGTAGGGTTTTGGAGGAGACCAGCCCCATCCTTGTAACCGGGTCCACCCATATTTCAAATTCCTAATTTAGGCCTCAAATGCGCATGGCGCTCTCTCACTTCAGAGCACTGTCGTATTTCATATTGGGTATATAGTGTGGGTTATAGTGTGGGTGAATAGCTGTACAAAGAAGGGTAACTTACAGCAGCTGATAAGTACTGGAAGGATTGAGATTTTTTTAATAGAAGTAATTTACAAAATCTGTTTAACTTTCTGGCATCAGTTGATTTAAAAAAAACTATTTCCACTGGAGTACCCCTTTAACTTTCTGGCACCAGTTGATTAAAAAAAAATTCAGCCAGAGTACCCCTTTAAATCAAGTTTTTTCGTTAACCATATTTTTAAAGAATTTGTGGTGACTTATTACTATCTATCTTCTATAAAAACCCTGAAATCTTCAATTCTGGCCATCAGTCTTAAAATTAAGATGAGACTTTCTGTTCTGTACAGATAATTTCCTAGCAGTGACTTTCTCCTCTGCTCAGACAGGAGTAGAGTGAAAGATGATAGCATATATACAAGCAATAAACAGGTCATCATTTTTTTCACTAAATATATTTCCAAAGGTGCTATTGAAATGAATTTTTACCAGGTGTTAGTAACAACCTAAGTTATCCAAACATTTAATGAAACGAAAATAAATAAACTCAGAAATTAAATTAAGTGTAATAACGTGAAATGACACAGGGAAAAAGTATTGAACGAAGGGAGGTGAAGAAAGGCATGGAAAGCCAAGACAACAGCTGAAATCTATCAGTAATTATAAAACAATCCAGCCCCTTGTCAGTGCTAATTAATATCAGCTGGTTTAGTTCCAACAAAAAGGTCTCATTGCCAAGGTGTCACACAAGATGCATATAATGATGGGTAAAACCAAAGAGCTGTCTCACGACCTTTGCAATCTAAATGTTGCAAAACATAACAATGGCATGTGTTACAGGCATGTTTATAAGCTTCTGAATCTTCCAGTGAGCACTGTGGGGGGTCATAATACTGAAGTAGAAAGACACTTCTTGTATCATAAATTGCCACAACCAGGTAATTCCCCCAAGAGGAGTGAAAATAAAAATCTGAAGAATTGTCCAAGAGCCAAGGATCACTTGTTAAAGAGCTTCAAAAAGACCTGGAATTAGCAGGTACAAAAAAAACAGTAAATAATGCACTCTGCACATGGAGTAGTAGCTATGGCTAGGGCCAATGCATGTATTTTACGGCCCACTGGGTCCACATTCTGCAGAACGAGGCCAGGAAATTGTACTAACACCTCCACGGTTGAGTCCATCAGGTTCAACTGCTGACACAACCTGCCTATCCTCCTCCTTATGCAGTTTTGAAGTGGATTTGAAGGGTCTTCATATTAGAAATACACCATAAATGACCCCTTTATAAAAACTGCACTCCATAAAGTATTCAAAACGACATTAAGAAAGTGGGGATAAGATGCCTGATCACGGGGGTCATGCCGCTGGGGACTCCATGATCTTGCACGCCACACCACGTTAAAATCAGTCCCTGGAGCGCGTTCGCTCCGGGTCTGATTACTGTCGATCACGGGGCCGTAAAATTACAAAATAGCTCTACTGGTCTGGGGGTCCCTTCCCCCCTGCCAGCTGTTGGATTGTACTTTTTTCTTCCCCTTGTAAAATTTCTTGTGAAACTTTCAATAAAAATTTACAGTTTAAAAAAAAAAAAAAAAAGACAAAATAGGGTTTTTTTTTTTCCCACATAAACGCCGGTGTTACCCCAAATTTTTCATTTGCACGAGGTGTAATAGGAGAAAATGCTGCCCCAATTTTTTTTTTTTTTACTTATTAATTTTCATTTGTTGCTTTTCTTTTTTTTTAAACCCCTACCTGTCCCTTTACTGTAAACTCACCCTGACTACAGGTGGCTGGAGGTAACTTCTTCAGCCCTGAGGGGCACAAATCTCTGCTCCCTCTCTCAGCTCTGCCTGCTGACTGAGCTCGGTGGGCTAGCAGAGCTGAGAGAAGGGGACATTAACCCCTCCTCTGCCAGCTGCTATTGGTCGGACGATCCGACAAATAGCACCAAATCTGGGAAGGTGATGTCATTGCCACCTCCCCATAGCAATAGGAGGTGAATGGCCATGTATAGTAAACCACCGATCACCTTCTAATTCCGGGTCATCGGGTCATATGTGACCCGTATGACCAGAATCGCTGCAGATCAGGACCCCCCCAGGCATTGTCACGGGATGGAAGCTGAATGATTTTAGCAGGTATCCCAGTCCGGTCCCCGCCCGGCAAGGTGGAGGCTGGAATTCCCACGGGGGTACAGGTACGCCCTGGGTCCTTAAGTCCCAGGACATAAGGGCGTACCTGGGTCCTTAAGGGGTTAAAGGTAATCTGACAACTATCTCACCCACACTAAACCCAATATATTGGGTTATAGTGTGGGTGAATAGCTGTACAAAGAAGGTTAACTTACAGTTTTACCTTCGATATATCCATAGCTCTGCTCATCAGAAGCTCTTTGTCATTGCGTTCCTGAGCGCTTGGAGTTAGCGAGCCGGGCTCCGCTTCTCCTCCTGCCTCATCAATATTTCTTCCTGGCCTGCCCCCTTCTGTGACATTAACATCCGCTCTGACGCCATGGAAGGGGGCTGGCCAGGGCAGATTATTTCTGCAAAGTACCCCAAAAAAAAGCACACGTGCACAGAAATCATGTTTTCACCTGTTCATATTCTCCAATCATGTTACAAAGCATGCATGAAAGAAAAGGTTCATAAAAATACATAAATAAACAAACATGCGTTTCATTTATCAAAATTGTGCTTTTACTTATATATATATACAGTGGTCCCTCAACATATGATATTAATTGGTTCCAGGAGAACCATCATATGTTGAAACCATCATATGTCGAGTACATATGTCTATGTAAAAATGGTAATTGGTTCTGGGGCCTCAGAACCATTGTATGTTGAATACATATCTCTATGGGAAACTGCTAATTGGTTCTGGGATGACCATTGTATGTGGAGTGTATGGGGAGTGTTTAACAAACCAGGATGCCTCCAGCTGTTGCACAACCACAACTCCCAGCATGCATGTACAGCCATTGACTGTCTGGGCATGCTGGGAGTTATAGTTTTGCAACAGCTGGAGGCACACTGATAGGGAAACATTGATGTATGGGGTGTATTGTGTGTATATGTGTTGTATGTGATGTGTGACATCGCATACAGTATTGTACAGTTCTTTAAATACCTTCAGGGGGGACAGAATGTCCTCCATTCCGATCCTGCCGACTACAGCTCTATAGGAAAGGAAGGGCAGCCAGCAGCTCATTGGATGCCTGCAGCAAGATGCTGCAGGCTATTGGCTGTGGCTGCACTGAAGGGGGGGGGGCGGGGCTTACACGGAGCTCACAGTGGAAGCCTGTGTGAGTTAGCAGGACAGCATGTGAGTAACAGGAGGCAGAACGGGGCACACGGGGCACATTAAACAACTATCTGTCAAGTTGTCAGCGCTGTCAGATAGCTGTTTGTATGATGGCCCTGACACACAGCAGCATCATATGTCGATGCTGCCTTCAACATATGATGGGCTCTGAGAGGCCATCATATGTTGAAATGATCATATGTCGGGGCCATCGTAAGTCGGGGGGGTCACTGTACTTTTACACTGAAACTCTGAAAACACTGAAATACTAAAAACATTTCTGTCATTCTTGCTTCATATTTGCCACATGGAACACTCTGTCACTACAAAATAGTAGTTAAAAGAATAGAAGCAGAAATTCACTGAGATAATTATATCAAGATTACTAAAATAGCCTTACGAGCAATTTTTCTACAATAAGATTATTGTAGAAAAATTGTCCACAACCAAATGAAAAGCTTGTCATCTTTACTGGTAATTAGAAATAATGAAATTGCCCTACTGTAGTAGTAGTGAAAGTGTTCCCATTACAAAAAGTAAAAACTGATATATTTGGTATTGTGAAAAATGTACTTTAAATCTAGAAGTAAACTCACAACTTAATATATTAATCTAGATCAGTTTTTGAAGCTGTCACTTACATCAATCTCACTCAGGATGACATCAATTATACTCCCTATAACAATTAGAAAGTCAAAGACGTTCCAGGGGTCCCCAAAGTAACCCTAAAAAAAAGAAAGACACTGTGTATAAAGCAGATGATTTAACATAATGTAAATATATTTTTTCAAGCTAATAGCATAACTAATAGCAGTGCTAACACAGTACTGATAATCTGTATACCTACCTTGGCTTTAAAAGCTGCTAACTTTAACAGCATTTCCACAGTGAAGATTCCAGTAAAAGCCACATTAAGGATGTCTGACATATGGCTAAATTCAGCAGTTTGGGCATAATGCTATTTAATGAGAAAGAGAGATATTAAAATCTTGCACAGTTGAAGTTCATTGCTCATTAAACTGTACATTAAAACATTGATGTTGCTAGGGGTGAAGCTGTCATCTTACAATGGTGTCACCTCATCAGACTACTCATGGGCATAGCTGAAGAGAAACTGCAACCTGGCCTCTAACACTTAAAGGGGTACTCCGGTGGATAACATTTTTGTTTATATCAACTGGCTACAGATTTGTAAATTACTTGTATTAAATAATCTTAATCCTTTCAGTACTTATCAGCTGCTGTATGCTACAAAGGAAGTTGAATTGTTATTTGCTGTCTGACCACAGTGCTCTCTGCTGACACCTCTGTTTGTGTCAGGAACTGTTCAGAGTAGGAGTAAATCTCCATAGCAAACCTTACCTGTATGGACAGTTCCTGACCTGGACAGAGGTGTCAGCAGAGAGCACTGTGGTCAGACTGAAAAGAACAACTCAACTTCCTCTGGAGCATACAGCAGCTGATAAATACTGGAAGGATTAAGATTTTAAATATAAGTAATTTACAAAATCAGTTAACTTTGTCACCACTTGATTTTAAAAAAAATTTATAGTTTCCACCAGAGTACCCCTTTAACCCCTTAAGGAGTCAGGGTTTTTCCGTTTTGAACTTATGTTTTTTTCCTCCTCACCTTTTAAAAATCATAACCCTTTCAATTTTGCACCTACAGACCATATGATGGCTTTTTTTGTGCCACCAATTCTACTTTGTAATGATATCAGTCATTGTACCCAAAAATCGATAGCAAAAATCATTGTGCGACAAAGATGAAAAGAAAAAAAAAACGCCATTTTGTAACTTTTGGGGGCTTCCGTTTCTACGCAGTGCATTTTTCGGTAAAAATGACACCTTATCTTTATTCTGTAGGTCCATATGGTTAAAATGATACCCTACTTATATAGGTTTGATTTTGTCTTACTTCTTAAATCATAACTACATGCACAAAAATGAATATGTTTAACCCCTTAAGGACCAAGCATTTTTCCATTTTTGCACTATAGTTTTTTCCTCCTTACCTTTTAAAAATCATAACTCTTTCAATTTTGCACCTAAAAATCCATTTGATGGCTTCTTTTTTGCGCCACTAATTCTACTTTGCAATGACATCATTAATTTTACCCCAAAATCTACGTCGCAACGGGAAAAAAAATCATCACACCTTATGATGACACTTTATCTTTATTCTGTAGGTCCATACGATTAAAATGATACCCTACTTCTGAAAAAAAAATCATAACTACATGCAAGAAAATGTATACGTTTAAAATTGTCATCTTCTGACCCTTATAACTTTTTTATTTTTCTGTGGATGGGGCGGTATGAGGGCTAATTTTTTGCACCCTTATCTGAAGGTTTTATCGTACCATTTTTGTTTTAATCGGACTTTTGATCGTTTTATTCATTTTTTATGGTATAAAAAGTGACCTAAAATACGCTATTTTGGACTTTAGAATTTTTCTGTGCGTACACCATTGACCGTGCAGTTTGATTAACAATATATTTTTATAGTTCGGACATTTACGCACGTGTCAATACCACATATTTAATTTTTACATTTTTTTAAACTGTTTTTTTTTTTTTAAATGGGAAAAGGGGGTGATTCTGACTTTTATTAGGGAAGGGGTGAAATCACATTTATTAACTCTTTTTTTACACTTTTTTTTTGCAATGTTATAGCCCCCATATGGGGCTATAACATGCATTACACTGATTGCAGGCACTGTTCAATGCATTGCTATAGCATTGCCTTGATCAGAGTTATCTGAGCATGATATCTCAAGCCTGGATCTCAAGCTTGGAGCAAATGCCAAATCACCACGGCGGTCCAGAACAGCTCCGCTGAGCTATCCAGCAGCATATTCTCCCATTTAAGATGCCTCAATCAACTTTGATCGCAGCGTCTAAAGGGTTAATACCGGACATCAGCCCGATCGGCGATGTCCGGTAAATAAACATTATACAGGGTGGGCCAATTATATGGATACACCTTAATAAAATGGGAATGGTTGGTGATATTAACTTCCTGTTTGTGGCACATTAGTATATGTGAAGGGAAAACTTTTCAAGATGGGTGGTGACCATGGCGGCCATTTTGAAGTCGGCCATTTTGAATCCAACTTTTGTTTTTTCAATAGAAAGAGGGTCATGTGACACATCAAACTTATTGGGAATTTCACAAGAAAAACAATGATGTGCTTGGTTTTAACTTAACTTTATTCTTTCATGAGTTATTTACAAGTTTCTGACCACTTATAAAATGCGTTCAATGTGCTGCCCATTGTGTTGGATTGTCAATGCAACCCTCTTCTCCCACTCTTCACACACTGATAGCAACACCGCAGGAGAAATGCTAGCAAAGGCTTCCAGTATCCGTAGTTTCAGGTGCTGCAGAATGGGCAAAACAAAAATTGGAACAGGACCAGTATAAAAAAAATTTTTTTCAGTGATAAGGCAAACTTTTATGTGAATGGTAAAATTAACAAATAAAACCACCGTTATTGGTCTGACACTAACCCACATTGGATAGATCCCTTCAAGACTATTGGAACACAAAAATTGATGGTATGGTGTGGTATATGGGGTACAAAGATAGTGGGGCCATGCAAAATTGCTACATGATGATGTGTTTCCCTCTGTATGCACTGAAGCTGGCACGTTCCCTGAGTTTTTCCAGCAAGATGGTGCACCACCACATTATGGGTGTCAGGTCCGAGCATTCCTAGATGAACAGTTTCCTGGAAAGTGGATTGGTCAGTTGAATGGCCCCCAAGGTCTCCCGATCTGACCCCCTTAGACTTTTATCTTTGGGGTCATCTGAAGGCAATTGTCTATGTTGTGAAGATAAGAGATGTGCAGCACCTGAAACTACGGATACTGGAAGCCTGTGCTAGCATTTCTCCTGCAGTGTTGCTATCAGTGTGTGAAGAGTGGGAGAAGAGGGTTGCATTGTCAATATAACACAATGGGCAGCACATTGAACACAATTTATAAGTGGTCAGAAACTTGTAAATAACTCATGAGAGAATAAAGTTACGTTAAAACCAAGCACATCATTGTTTTTCTTGTGAAATTTCCAATAAGTTTGATGTGTCACATGACTCTCTTCCTATTGAAAAAACAAAAGTTGGATTCAAAATGGCCGCCATGGTCACCACCCATCTTGAAAAGTTTCCCCCCTCACATATACTAATGTGCCACAAACAGGAAGTTAATACCACAAACCATTCTCTTTTTATTAAGGTGTATCCATATAAATGGCCCACCCTGTATATATCCAGAAGACCTTCAGTCTATTAAGGATCTCAAAATGATTGGAACAAGTCTATTGGAGTAACCATAGAGGGTTTCTGTTCTACCTTGTGGGCCCTTGCACAGTGTCTGGAGAGGCTATGTAACAAAAACCCTGTTTTGATGTTTGTTTATTGTACTCTTCAGCTTTTGTGTGGTTCTGCCAACATACTCAAGATTACAGCAGCATTGTATAAGGTATATCACAAATTCTGATTCACAGGTTAGGTGATGTTTAATCTCGAATGTCTCCCCTGTTACATCAGACCATACATTTTGGCAAGTTTGTTGGATTTCATGACAACAGAGACAGCAATTTTTGCCACAACAGAAACTCCCCATAATGCCCCGATGAAGAATCTTTTGTTTATGCTGCTTCAGTTGACTGGGGCAAGAATATTCGTTACTGACTGGGCCCTATGGAAGGTAATTAGTAGATTTCTAGGCAAAGATGCCTTCAAAAAAATTTCATTTTTCAAGATATCACAGTTCAACTTTACAATCCTTCTGATAGCTTGAGGTTATGAACTGAAAGTGGTGACAAAATTAAGATCCCTATCTTTTGATGGTTTTTCTTCAAGTCTAGGTAACAAACATTCTTTTTTGCGTTAAATTCTTTGTATAAAGGCATCCAAAAGAAGTGGCATTGGTTAGAATTTCATCATGGTTTTTGTTAGGATCCCTGCCTGTATCTGAAAATGTTTCTTCTTAGTACAATTTTTCCTGACCCTTTTATACTGGGAGTAGGGCAAATTCTTCAGTCACTTCTTGTAGTGACCACTAGAAAAATCTATATAACGGTTTGTGACCATATTTTTTTTTATTTTTTTTTTAAATGTTGAAGTCAAAATTTCCTTATCATCATGAGAAATAATAAGGTTGAGAAACTTTATGTATTGATTGTTGGCATAGTTAGTGAATGAAATAACCAATTCAATGTTGTTAAGGTTCTCCAGCAATAGGTTAGTTGAAGACTCAGGACCTTTCCAGACGACCACCAAATCATCAATGTAATGTTGGTAAAAACAACAATGTGCTTCATGACTGTGGTATTGTTCCATATGTGGCTAAATGAAAAGGCCCCCATAAACAAATTGGCATAAGCAGGGGCCACCTTGGCTCCCATCATAGCTGTGCCTTTTGTCTGTTGGTATATGGTGCCATGGTATATTAAAGTGTTATTTTTGACAATGAATCGTAGCCCCTCAAGGAGAAAGAACTGCTGTGACTCTGAGATCTCTTCATGATTTTTTAGAAACCCTTCCACAGCTGATGGTCTATACTTGTATACAGGAAAGTAACGTCACAGGTGACCAATAAACAAGATGGATCCCAAGGCAGAGATAACAGATGATGTATCCAGTTGAGAGGAGTCCTGGAGAAAACATGCAAGTGTAATATATTGTAAATGAAAGTCATACTTTAAATGAAAATAATAATAAAAATTCTGCAACCTTAAATCAAAAACCAGATGAAATTCAGATAACCATAGATCCCATTAATAAGAGTAAGTATGGGCATAATAACCTAAATCCAGAAGGTGGTGCTAAGAATAGACATCCCAGAGACAAGAGTAATCTTTTTGGTAAGTGGAGTAAATGCCATACAACTAAAATTGTTTCTTAATACTAATAATAAAAAAAGAAGAGAGGATACAAATAAACAGAGTAATCAGGAAAAAAAATGTAAAAACCATGGCAATATCCAACGGAAGGATCCATTTCGAGACAGTATGCCCACTCGAATTCCAATGACAGAGATGCCAGAACAGTCCCACACCCTTATGCTATGCTTGTTACAAGAGGGTCTCAGCTTAATATGAGGTACTGGTTCGAAGAGATGCTGTATCACCATTGGGATCGCCAGTTAATTCCCTTGTCCAGGCCAATATTACATAAGACAGCCCTCCCTGCTCTTAACAAAGTTTACTGGATCTCTAGGTCCATGAGGGCAGTGCAATCCAACAGTCAAATGGATCATCTATAGATGTTGGTGAAAATAATGGAGATCAAATTGTTATCCTAGATAATATGGTTAACCCCTCTACACTGGTGCCATTATGAAAACCAGCATCAGGAGATCATATGCAATCAGCAATAGAACTACCCCTAATGGAACGGGATTCTCAAACAAGCAAGGGGGATTTTTTAGAGTTTAATCCAATAGAGATCCATCCTCCTACAGCTCCAACCTTAAAATCTCTGAAACTCATGATACAAAAAAGAAAGGAGTAGTCTACTGCAGACTATTCCCACTCCATTGTGCCCTGGCTGAAAAAAAAACCAGAAACAAACTTTCACTCACCTTCCTGCGTTCCCCTGGAGCGCCGCTACAGCTTATCGGTCCTCCCGTCTGGTCATCTTCCTTCTTCTATGTGCACTGATTGTCACACAGCTCTCAGCCTTTCACCGGCTGCAGCGATGTCCCGCCTCGGCTGGTGATAGGCTGAGCACCATGTGACTATCCGTGCACACGGAAGAAGAAATAAAACCAGAAGTTTGTTTTCTATTTTTTTTCAGCCAAACGGAACCCAAACGGAGCCTTTAAATGCATATATGATATCACTGTTAAAAAAGGGTTTATCTTTTTGTTCCACTCACCAACGTTTTAGATTCACAAAAGATTACTTAAAAAAAATTATTCAATATGAAAAACAATCATACGCCTAAGGCATTTTTGTAACCAAAAACAAGACTGAGCCTGAATGTGGAAAACTAGAACAAAGAGCCCTGAAAAAATTACAGAAAAGCCAGGAGCTAGTTTTCTGGCCTGCAGATAAGGGAGGAGGTCTCGTTATCATGAGCTATAATCAATATCATGAAGAAGCCTTATGTATCCTCTCAGATACAGAATTTTCCTGCAAAACCACTGAGGATCTCTTCAATAAAATACTGAAAGACTTGGCAACTTTTTTTAAGGAAGCATTTAACAATAAATTCTAAATAAACAGGAATATCAATTTCTCATTGTCAATAATTACAATCAACCATACTTTTACTTTCTGCCCAAGACCCAGCCAAATCCCTGACCAAGCCACCGGGGAGACTAATTATCGCCTGTACTAATTCACCTACCAGTAATGTAGCACACTTTATAGATTTGTTTCTGCAAAAGTAAGTGGTGACACTCTAAAGTTTTATTTGGGACCCCTCTTAACTGATACATCTCTGATGTGGGATTCTTCTTATTTATTGGTCACCTGTGATGATACTTCCCTGTGTACAATTATTGACCATCAGCTAGGACTTAATGCTGTGGAAGGGTTTCTAAAAAATCATGAAGAGATCTCATAGTCACATAGGTTTTTTCTCCTTAAAGGGCTAAGAGTCCTTCTTGAAAATAACTATTTTATATACAATGGCATCATATAACAACAGAGAAAAGGCACAGCTATGCGGGCCAAGGGGGCTCCTGCCTATGTTTATTTGATTATGGGGTTTTTGAATCTGGAGGTCTTCTGGATATATAAAGGTAGTTCCCTGGGGGGGGCGTGGCTTAGCGAGGCATGTGAGCGGCTGCTGAAGCGCTGAGCTCCGCTTGGAATCTGCTCAATTATCCTGCATTTGGCGCAAACCATCCTCTGTTTCGTACCCCCAACTGTTTGTGAGGGTGCCCAGACAGTGCAGCTCACGGAAATGCCTGGCGCAAACGAAATAAGAAGACCCAGGAGCCGCCGGAGGACAGCAGGGCCGAGTTCCCTGAGGACCCAACGCCATCTTGCCCGGAGGTCCTGGCTATTGCTGAGCCCCTGCAGCGCTTCACCCGAGTTGCGGACCAGACTGCGGGGGCCCCAAAACCTACCTGGGGAGAAAGGCACAGGAAGGAGCTGACTGGCCAGCTGCAGATGCGGATGTCTCTACTTTTGGGGATCTGAGGTCCGTGCGCCACGCTGCTGCTGCTACTGATGCAGGAGGTCAGTCTTCCTTTAACCCCCTCTGTGCTGGAGCGCACCCTGCTAATTCCTCTAACCCATCTGTTCTATTGTCTGCTGGCCCTGCCACATCTCTCCCAGCAATATCACCTACTGAGACTATTCCTGCTGCTGCTGCAGGTTCCCCTTTGCATGATAACCCCCTGAATGCTAGTGTGGAAACTGTGCCTGTAACTGTCTCTTCATCCACATCTCCCCCTCCTGAACCCACTCTGAAGGACATATTCCTGGCTATATCCAATGGCAACACTGATGTTAAAAGGCTTCTAGGTGGATTGCGTGAGGATATTAACCTTATCCGCCATGATATGCAGAAAGTGTCCGAGCGTGCCAGTGCTGTTGAGGAGAAAGTGGGGGATTTGGAGGACGTGGTCCCTCCGCTCAATAGGGACATGCACCGAGTGGTTAACCATCTGACTGCTCTTTCCGCTAAATCTGACGATTTGGAAAACCGCTTACGGCGGAATAATGTACGCCTGGTGGGCATCTCAGAAAGGGCTGAGGGCCGTGACCCGGGGAATACTTTGAAAACTGGCTCCGTAATACATTTGGTAAAGAGACTCTGAAACACCTGTTTGCAGTAGAGCGCGCCCATAGGGTGCCCACTCATCCCCTTCCACCTGGCGCCCCACCCAGAGCTGTCCTTATCCGGATTCTTCACTATAAGGACAGGGACATTATTCTTTGTAAGGCCAGGGACATGGGCTCTCTCTCCATCAATGGAAGTAGTGTCTCACTTTTTCCGGATTTCTCGGCTGAAGTCCAGAAGAAGCGCGCTAAATGTACAGATGTTAAACGCCGCTTACGTACCCTGAATGTAGTATACTCTATGCTATACCCTGCACGCCTCCGTGTGGTTGCCCTTGGAACTACTCATATGTTTGAAACATCAGTGGCGGCTGCGGAGTGGCTGGATCTGCACGAGGCGCAAATACGACATGCCTTATTTTGGAGGGGGGTTTTCTAGTAGACTTTTCCTGTGTTTGCTGGCTATGTGGACATGTTTGGGACTCTTGGGGCCTATGTCACATTACGCTCACAACGCGCAGCCGGGAGTATACTGTTGCTCGCATTAGGCCTTAATGCTCACTGTTTTGTGCTCGCCGCTATGACCCCGAGTGCATCGCACTCCTGCATTTCTTCATAGGATCGGGGTGTGGCCTGACTAATGCTGCCCCTGATGCTCTCTGCCCGATGCCCATTTGCTCCATGTGATGTGGGACTGTGCTCCGCTTGCACCATTCTGGGTTGATGTGGGGCGCTTGATTGAGAGGGTTTATGGATGTCCGTTTAGTCTCTCTGCTCTCTGCTCTGGAAAACTTTTTTTTTTAACTGGTGCCAGAAAGTTAAACAGATTTGTAAATTACTTCTATTAAAAAATCGTAATCTTTCCAGTACTTTTTAGGGGATATATACTACAGAGGAAATGCTTTTCCTTTTGGATTTCTCTTCTGTCACAACCACAGTGCTCTCTGCTGACTATTTTAGGAACTTTCCAGAGCAGGAGAAAATCCCCATAGCAAACATATGCTGCTCTGGACAGTTCCTAAAATGGACAGCAGAGAGCAATGTGGTTATGACAGAAGTGAAATCCAAAAAGAAAAGCAATTCCTCTGAAGTATACAGCCCCTAAAAAGTACTGGAAGGATTAAGATTTTTTTAATAGAAGTAATTTACAAATTTGTTTAACTTTCTGGCACCAGTTAATTATCCAAAAATTATTATTGCATAGTATGAGTTTTTATTATTATTATTATTATTTAATATTATTATTATTACTATTATCTTGCCTTATTCTCCTTATGTTGAAATATTTCATGAACTTTATAAAAATTCTATTTCTAATGGTCTTACAATTTATAACCTATACTAATTGTTTTTTTACAGTTATTTATATCTATAAATTGTGTTGCACCAATATAATTATATGTTTTTATTTGTTTTTTTCCAATAGCCGTCCTATCCAATTGTACACAAAGACAGGCATGCCCCTTTTAAACCCTGTGCTGACCTAGAATATGGTCATTTTCTCCTGATTATCCATTCTAGCCCATCTTTTACTTACCATATGCTGGCCCTAACTACCAGAGTTAAGCCTGCCCTTTTTGAACACCGTGCCGGCTGGCTAATATAGCTCCCGCTTTCATAGTGGCTACTCTACTATAGTTTGCCTCTCTATCGTGTCAGTCAGGTACCCCACTCTCCAAGAGAGCTTTAACTTTGTGCACGGCTGCTAGCGGCACAGGGGAGGAGATACAGTCCCCAGCTGAGTTTTTATTAATATATAATAATTATTAGTTTGTGATGGTGACAACACAAATATATTCTTATTATGTCCCAATATTAATTTTTATTGTATTCTGATCTTTTATTTATTCGTATTCAATTAAGGACTACGTTCATAGAGCTACCTGTGTTTCTAGGATTACCATGATTTTTGTAGCCTTTTAGTGTATGTAAGTAGTATACTTAATGTTTCCTTTCTTTATTCTCTGTATGCAATTTGCCTGACAAAGGGCCTGGTTTTGGCCAGAAATTTGTTGTTTTTGTGCTAATAAACGATTAGTGATGATCACTGAAAGGTGTCAAAGCCTATTTGAAGCATAGAGAACCAGCGCCGTGAAAGTTTCAGTTTTTCCAGCTTCTTAAACGTATCACATACATGCCTAAACTCCTTCACTGTATTTGCAGCTACCACTTCTGCAGGAAGGCTGTTCCATGCTTCCACTACTCTCTCAGTAAAGTTCCTGATATTACTTTTAAATCTTTCCCCTCTAATTTTGAAATATGTCCTCTTGTGCTAGTTTTTATTCTTTTAATAATTTCTTCTATTAAATGGAACACCTGTGAAACGTAACAGACAAAGGCCTGCTGGTCTTTCCAAAAGATCTTTCTATATACGTCTCATTTGAAACATGGAAAAACTCCCGGTTGTTTACAAAAAAAATTATATAAATAAATAAACAAAATAAAACAGGTATGGATCAGTGAAGAATTCAAACCTCCTGTGCAAGTTGCCACTTGTTAGACAGTAGTACCAGCAGCACCCATGCTGTCTGCTGGTTACGTAGCGTATATGCAGCACATTTTGCTGCATATCTGCTGCTTCAAACTTTCTTAACCATTAAGATCAATGGGTTGCAATATCAGCTGCAAAAATGCACAGCAAAATACAGTGTGTTTAGGCTACGTGGGACCATACCCTTAAAGGGGTACTCCGCCCCTAGATATCTTATCCCCTATCCTTTGGATAGGGGATAAGATGTCTAGGGGCAGAGTACCCCTTTAAGGACACATCAGATTTTGGCTTCAAGAACACACAAATTTATTTTTGCCTTTTTACTTATTTTTTTGCGTGACCAATTGTACTTTATAACGACATCTTTCATTTTACCCTAAAATGTACGGTGCAACCAAAAAAATATTCTAATGGGAAAATTGAAAAGATAACTGCAAATTTACAAATTTTAGAGGATTTTTACGTAGAGCACTTTGCAGTAAAACTGACGTGTTCTGTTTATTCTGTGAGTCAATATGATTAACCCCTTAAGGACCCAGCCATTTTACACCTCAGGACCCGGCCTTTTTTTGCACATCTGACCACTGTCACTTTAAACATTAATAACTCTGGGATGCTTTTAGTTATCATTCTGATTCCGAGATTGTTTTTTCGTGACATATTCTACTTTAACATAGTGGTAAAATTTTGTGGTAACTTGCATCCTTTCTTGGTGAAAAATCCCCAAATTTTATGAAAAATTTGAAAATTTTGCATTTTTCTAACTTTGAAGCTCTCTGCTTGTAAGGAAAATGGATATTCCAAATAATTTATTTTTTTATTCACATATACAATATGTCTACTTTATGTTTGCATCATAAAATTGACGTGTTTTTACTTTTGGAAGACACCAGAGGGCTTCAAAGTTCAGCAGCAATTTTCCAATTTTTCACAAAATTTCCAAACTCACAATTTTTCATGGACCAGTTCAGGTTTGAAGTGGATTTGAAGGGTCTTCATTTTAGAAATACCCCACAAATGACCCCATTATAAAAACTGCACCCCCCAAAGTATTCAAAATGACATTCAGTCTGCGTTTTAACCCTTTAGGTGTTTCACAGGAATAGCAGCAAAGTGAAGGAGAAAATTCACAATCTCCATTTTTTACACTCGCATGTTCTTGTAGACCCAATTTTTGAATTTATACAAGGGGAAAAAGGAGAAAATGTATACTTATATTTGTAGCCCAATTTCTCTTGAGTAAGCACATACCTCATATGTCTATGTAAAGTGTTCGGCGGGCGCAGTAGAGGGCTCAGAAGCGAAGGAGCGACAAGGGGATTTTGGAGAGTACGTTTTTTTGAAATGGTTTTTGGGGGGCATGTTGCATTTAGGAAGCCCCTATGGTGCCAGAACAGCAAAAATCCCCCACATGGAATACCATTTTGGAAACTAGACCCCTTGAGGTACGTAACAAGGAATAAAGTGAGCCGTAATACCCCACAGGTGTTTCACGACTTTTGCATATGTAAAAAAATAAAAATAAAATTTCACTAAAATGTGTGTTTCCCCCCAAATTTCACATTTTTGCAAGGGTTAATAGCAGAAAATACCTCCCAAACATTGTAACCCCATCTCTTCTGAGTATGAAGGTACCCCATAAGTTGACCTGAGGTGTACTATGGGTGAACTACAATGCTCAGAAGAGAAGGAGTCATATTTGGCTTTTTGAGAGCAAATTTTGCTCGGGGGCATGTCGCATTTAGGAAACCCCTATGGTGCCAGGACCGCAAAAAAAAAACACATGTCATACCATTTTGGAAACTAGACCCCTCGGGGAACGTAACAAGAAATAAAGTGAGCCTTAATACCCCACAGGGGTTTCACGACTTTTGCATACGTAAAAAAAAAATTAAAAAAAATCACTAAAAGGTGTGTTTCCCCCCCAAATTTCACATTTTTGCAAGGGTTAATAGCAGAAAATACCCCCCAAAATTTGTAACCACATCTCTTCTGAGTATGGAGGTACCCCAAAAGTTGACCTGAAGTGCACTACGGGCGAACTACAATGCTCAGAAGAGAAGGAGTCATATTTGGCTTTTTGAGAGCAAATTTTGCTCGGGGGGCATGTCGCATTTAGGAAGCCCATATGGTGCCAGGACAGCAAAATAACCCCCCATGGCATACCATTTTGGAAACTAGACCCCTTGAGGAACGTAAGAAGGCGTAAAGTGAGCATTTAACCCCCACTGGTGTCTGTCATATCTTTGGAACAGTGGGCTGTACAACATTTTTAATTTGCACAGCCCACTCTTCCAAAGATCTGTCAGACACCAGTGGGGTGTAAATTCTCACTGCACCCCTCATTACATTCCGTGAGGGGTGTAGTTTCCGAAATGGGGTCACATGTGGGGTTTTGTTTTTTTTGCGTTTGTCAAAACCGCTGTAACAATCAGCCACCCCTGTGCAAATCACCTCAAATGTACATGGTGCACTCTCCCTTCTGGGCCTTGTTGTGCGCCCCCAGAGCACTTTGCGCCCACATATGGGGTATCTCCGTACTCGGGAGAAATTGCGTTACAAATTTTTTTCCCCTTTACCTCTTGTCAAAATGAAAAGTATAGGGCAACACCAGCATGTTAGTGTAAAAAGTTTATTTTTTTTACACTAACATGCTGGTGTAGACCCCAACTTCACCTTTTCATAAGGGGTGAAAGGAGAAAAAGACCCCCAAGATTTGTTAGTCAATTTCTCCCGAGTACGGCGATACCCCATATGTGTCCCTAAACTGTTGCCTTGAAATACGACAGGGCTCCAAAGTGAGAGCGCCCTGCGCATTTGAGGCCTGAATTAGGGATTTGCATAGGGGTGGACATAGGGGTATTCTACGCCAGTGATTCCCAAACAGGGTGCCTCCAGCTGTTGCAAAACTCCCAGCATGCCTGGACAGTCAACGGCTGTCCGGCAATACTGGGAGTTGTTGTTTTGCAACAGCTGGAGGCTCCATTTTGGAAAGAGTGGCGTACCAGGCGTTTTTCATTTTTATTGGGGAGGGAGGGGGACTGTGTAGGGGTAAGTGTATATGTAGTGTTTTTTACTTTTTATTTTATTATGTGGTAGTGTAGTGTAGTGTTTTTAGGGTGCAGTCGCACGGGCGGGGGGGTTACAGCGAGTTTGAGCTGCCGCGCAAAATTTGCTGCATTGCAAACTTGCAGCCCGATACTCACTGTAAGCCGCCTGCCCATGTGAATGTACCCTGTACATTCACAGGGGGGACCTTCAGCTGTTGCAAAACTACTACTCCCAGCATGCCTGAGAATGTTTGGGAGTTGTGGTTTTGCAACAGCTGGAGGCACACGGGTTGGGAAACACTGAGTTAGGAAACAATGTTTCCCAACCAGTGTGCCTCCAGCTGATGCAAAACCACAACTCCCAAACATTCTCAGGCATGCTGGGAGTAGTAGTTCGGCAACATCTTTAGAGCCAGATGTTGCCGGACTACAACTCCCAGCATGCTTGGAGTTGTAGTTTTGCAACATCTGGAGGACTAGTTTGCAGACCACTAATACAGTGGTTCCCAATCTGGGTCCTTCTAGATGTTGCAAAACTACAACCCCCAGTATGCCAAAACTGTCCAGGCATGCTGGGAGTTGTAGTTCTGCAACATCTGAAGGGCCAGATGTTACAGCACTACAACTCCCAGCATGCCTGGACAGTAAGGGCATGCTGAGGATGTGTAGTTTTGCAACATCTGGAAGGGCACAGTGGTCTCCAAACTGTGGACCTCCAGATGTTGCAAAACTGCAACTCCCAGCATGCCCAGACGCCAAGGGCTGTCTGGGCATGCTGGGAGTTGTAGTTTACAGGGTCCTATTACAGCAATGCATGTCGCTTTACGGCGACGTGCATTGCTGTAAAGGGCCCGACCGCGGCTGAAGATCTACTCACCTGTCGCCGCCGCCGCCGTCTTCATCGTCTGGATCCGGGTCTTCAGGGACGAGGTAAGTACCGGGGCCGGTCCCCAGCACTCCCCCGTCCCCCGCCGCGTCCTCCGGTCTTCCTCCCGTCCTCTCCGGACTTTCAGGGGCCGGGCAGGACGGGAGGAAGTAACCGCCTCCCCCTCCTGCGATTGGTCGGTTAACTAACCGACGGATCGCAGGGTATAGGAGGAGGTGGCCGGCTTGCCACCTCGCTCCTATACATCAGCATGGTCCTGGCTGTCTGTGACAGCCGGGATCATGCGAAATTACCGGGCGGTCGGGTCCCAGAGACCCGATCAGCCCGGTATCGCCGCAGATCGCAAGGGCGATTTCCCTTGCGATTTGCGGCGATCGCCGACATGGGGGGCCTACATGGCCCCCCTCGGCGTTTGCCCTGGATGCCTGCTGAAGGATTTCAGCAGGCATCCAGTTCCGATCTCTGCCCGGCGAGCGGCAGAGACCGGAAAACGCCAGGACGTACGGGGATGTCCTGGGTCCTTAAGGCCCAGGGTGCGGGGACGTCCCCGTACGTCCTGGGTCCTTAAGAGGTTAAAATGATCCCCATATTTATATGCTTTACTATTATTGTACTACTTTTTAAGAAAACTCAAACTTTTCAAACAAAATAGCATCATTTTTCCTTATTAAAAAAAGGATTTTTTTTCGCTTTTTATACAAAAGTTATGTATTCTTTACTTTTTTAGGAAAACAATCCTGTTGAAACTCCAAAAAAGGAGAATATTTGGAACACTTGGAAAAATCTGTTGCATCTACAACAATCTGTTGCATCAAAAACTGTTGCAGCTCCCAAAAGGGTGAATGTTTTATGATTTGTACAGCTTTTCAATGTCTACAAAAGCCAATTTTTCAAATCTGGCATGTGTCTCTTTAAGTGGTAATACTTCTGACACTTAGCAACGCTATTCTGAGATAGTTTTTTCGTGACATATTTTTCTTTATACTAGTGGTAAATCTTTGTCTATTCATGCAGGAATTTTTGTGAAAACTCCAAAATATTGTAAAAATCTGTTCAAATTCTTGGCGTTTTTTTTTTTTTATGGCATTCACTGTATAGTAAAAATTATATATTTTTATTCTGTCGGTCAGTACGATTATGGCAATACCCAATTTATACCCGGAAGATTGAACTTGTTTTTGCAGAATCTGCCCAAAAATCCTGTCAATACACTGTAGTGAATGGGAGGGAGTATCAATTACCTCTTATCTGGCTTCTTCCATTCTTTTTTAATCAAAGCCTCTAGGATCTATCCCCTCAATCATATGATCTTGCATGGACTGGGTCTCCCTACATCTCTCTAAGTCCATAATAGCTCTGATAGTTTCAATTATCCCATCTACCGTTACTGTTGGAAAAAAGATCATCCTGACATTTTTTCAAAAGAAGAGTCCTCCTTGTCACTTCTTCCTCCAGAACTGAAGGCTTGAAAAATTCATCTGAAGAGGATATCATTCGGAAAGTATTGGGCCCCATTTCTGAACGAAGCATCTTTGACGGGCGATCCTTAGACAAAGTACAGTGGTCCCTCAACATATGATATTAATTGGTTCCAGGAGAACCATCATATGTTGAAACCATCATATGTCAAATACATATGTCTATCTAAAAATAGTAATTGGTTCTGGGGCCTTGGAACCATTGTATGTTGAATACATATCTCTATGGGAAACTGCTAATTGGTTCTGGGATGGCCATTGTATGTGGAGTGTATGGGGAGTGTTTAACAAACCAGGGTGCCTCCAGCTGTTGCACAACTACAACTCCCAGCATGCATGTACAGCCATTGACTGTCTGGGCATGCTGGGAGTTATAGTTTTGCAACAGCTGGAGGCACACTGATAGGGAAACATTGATGTATGGGGTGTATAGTGTGTATATGTATTGTATGTGATGTGTGACATCGCATACAGTACTGTACAGTTCTTTAACCCCTTAAGGACTCAGGGTTTTTCCGTTTTTGCACTTACCCTCCTTACCTTTTAAAAATCATAACCCTTTCAATTTTCCACCTAAAAATCCATATTATGGCTTATTTTTTGCGTCGCCAATTCTACTTTGCAGTGACATTAGTCATTTTACCCAAAAATGCACGGCGAAACGGAAAAAAAAATCATTGTGCGACAAAATCGAAGAAAAAACGCCATTTTGTAACTTTTGGGGGCTTCCGTTTCTACGCAGTGCATATTTTGGTAAAAATTACACCTTATCATTATTCTGTAGGTCCATACGGTTAAAATGATACCCTACTTATATAGGTTTGATTTTGTCGCACTTCTGGAAAAAATCATAACTACTACATGCAGGAAAATGTATACTTTTAAAAATGTCATCTTCTGACCCCTATAACTTTTTTATTTTTCCACGTACAGGGCGGTATGAGGACTAATTTTTTGCGCCGTGATCTGAAGTTTTTATCGGTATGATTTTTGTTTTGATCGGACTTTTTGATCACTTTTTATTCATTTTTTAATGGTATAAAAAGTGACCAAAATACGCTTTTTTGGACTTTGGAATTTTTTTGCGCGTACGCCATTGACCGTGCGGTTTAATTAATGATATATTTTTATAGTTCGGACATTTACGCACGCGGCGATACAGCATATGTTTATTTTTTATTTTTTTACACTGTTTTATTTTTTTATGGGAAAAGGGGGGTGATTCAAACTTTTATTAGGGAAGGGGTTAAATGACCTTTATTAACACTTTTTTTTACATTTTTTTTGCAGTGTTATAGGTCCCATAGGGACCTATAACACTGCACACACTGATCTTTTACACAGATCACAGGCGTGTATTAACACGCCTGTGATCAGTGTTATCGGCGCTTGACTGCTCCTGCCTGGATCTAAGGCACAGAGCAGTCATTCGCCGATCGGACACTGAGGAGGCAGGTAAGGGCCCTCCCGGTGTCCGGTCAGCTGTTCGGGACGCCGCGATTTCACCGTGGCGGTCCCGAACAGCCCGACTGAGCAGCCGGGTCACTTTCGCTTTAGAAGCGGCGGTCAGCTTTGACCGCCGCTTCTAAAGGGTTAATACCGCACATCGCCGCGATCGGCGATATGTGGTATTAGCCACGGGTCCCGGCCGTTGATGAGCGCCGGGACCGACGCGATATGATGCGGGATCGCGGCGCGATCCCGCTTCATATCGCGGGAGCCAGCGCAGGACGTAAATATACGTCCTGCGTCGTTAAGGGGTTAAATACCTTCAGGGGGGACAGAATGTCCTCCATTCCGATCCTGCCGACTACAGCTCTATAGGAAAGGAAGGGGAGGGCAGCCAGCAGCTCATTGGATGCCTGCAGCAAGATGCTGCAGGCTATTGGCTGTGGCTGCACTGAGGGGGGGGGGGGGGGGGGCTTACACGGAGCTCACAGTGGAAGCCTGAGTGAGTTAGCAGGACAGCATGTGAGTAACAGGAGGCAGAACGGGGCACATTAAACAACTGTCAGTTGCTGAAGTTGTCAGCGCTGTCAGATAGCTGTTTGTACGATGGCCCCGACACACAGCAGCATCGTATGTCGATGCTGCCTTCAACATACGATGGGCTCTGAGAGGCCATCGTATGTTGAAATGATCATATGTCGGGGCCATCATAAGTTGGGGGGTCACTGTATCTGAAAACCTTATTTAACCCCCTAAGGACCAAGCCCATTTTAACCTTAAGGACCAGGCCAATTTTATTTTTGCGTTTTCGTTTTTTCCTCCTCGCCTTCTAAAATCCATAACTCTTTTATATTTCCATCTACAGACCCAAATAAGGGCTTGTTTTTTGCATGACCAATTGTACTTTGTAATGAAACCTCTCATTTTACCATAAAATGTACGTCAAACCCCCCAATTTTTTTTAGGGAAGGAATTTAAATGAAAACCACAATTTTGCACAATTTGGAGGGTTTCGTTTTCACACTGTACACTTTACGGTAAAAATGACGTGTTCTTTATTTTGTGGGTCAATATAATTAAAAGGATACCCATGGCTAGATACTTTTATATTTTTGTACTGTTTAAAAACAATCTAAAACATTTTGTACAGTAATCTATAATTGAATCTATAATCTTATTTATAATCTTATTTATAATCTTATTTTGAACACCTATAACTTTTTCATTTCTCCGTATAAGCGGCAGTATGAGGGCTCATTCTTTGCACAATCATCTGTATTTTATTGATACCACATTTGCCTATATAAAACTTTTAGATAATTTTTTATACATTTTTGTTGGAATAAAATGGGACAAAAAAAAGCTGCATTTTTGGACTTTTTTTTAATGAATTTTTTTACGTTTACCCCATTCACCGTACGGGATCATTAACATTTAATTTTGATAGTTCAGACATTTACACATCCGGCGATACCAAATATGTTTATAAAAAAATTTTACGCTTTTTGGGGGTAAAAAGGGAAAAACTGACAATTTTCATTTTTATTGGGGGAGGGGATTTTTTTTTTAAACTTTTTTTTTACTTTTTATTTTGACATTTATTTATTTTTTTACACTTTTTATGTCCCCATAGGGGACTATCTATAGCAATCATTTGATTGCAAATACTGTTCAGTGCTATGCCTAGGACACAGCACTGATCAGTATTATCGGCACTCTCCTGCTCCGGTCTGCTCGATCTCAGACCAGAGCAGGAGACGCCGGGAGACGGACGGAGGCAGGTGAGGGGACCTCCGTCCGCCATTACAGATGATCGGAGAGCCGCGGCAGCGCTGCGGGCGATCCAATCATCCATTTTAACTTGCGTATTGCCACAGACGCCGTGATCTGTACTGATCACGGCATCTGAGACGCCGTGATCTGTACTGATCACGGCATCTGAGAAAACAAAACTGGTAATTGAGGGACCTGACAATCCTTTATGTGAATCCACTTTTTTGTTTCCTGCCCTGTAGAGTGGGAGGTGGTGTCTTCACAGATGCTGTCACAAGACAATAGGAAAAAAGGGGGCACTTAAACGTTTATTAAGGTGGGGGATTTTTTTCCAGATTGTTTTGTCAAATCATGTATCAGAAAAAAACTTGAATAGAGAAAAATCAAAAAATCCAAACTACCCCAAAATGGTAAACAAAATTAACTGCAGATGGGAAATTAAAAAAAAAGTCAGAATTGGACAATTTTTAGCATACTTCAATTTTTTTTTTAACAGTAATGATATAAAAAAAAAAGCTGCAATCGTGCTGACCCATATAATAGAGATAACATACAGTTTTACTGTAAAGTGTATGCTGTAAAAACAAAAGCTCCTACAATTTGTGTTCTCTTTTCAATTTCATCCCACAAATAATTTTTGTTTAGCTGTCTACGGTATTTTATGGAAAAAAGTAATATTTGACCTTGGTCTTGTCAAACATAAGCCCCAATATGGCTCTGTAGATGAAAATTTAAAATGGCTCTTAGAAGGCAAGGAGGAAAACAATGCAAAAACTAAAATTGCATTGTCTTTTAGGGATTAATAATGTGCAAAATTTATGTTATTTCAATCAACAAATAAGTTTGTTTTGAGCCATAAAGGGTTTTTTCGTGTATTTATTCTATGTATATAAAAAATAAGTAGGCTTTTCAGTAAAAAAAATATAAATATATATATATATCTTTTTGCATGGTGCATAAGTGTAGCCAATACAGTCCTGTATATTGCACAGTGATGGGCAGAATCTGTGTATGGAACAGATTACCACTTTAAGGCTTAGGTGCAGCAGTGCTCAGGTCAGAAAAGTCAAAAACAAGTAACTCAAAAGAGGAAACCCTGAAAACCCCTTTTAAAATTATCAAACAGACTGTATTTACTTCCATCAATTACAAATAAACCTTATTAAGAAATGATTACCTGCATCCCAAGGCTTACTGTATTCAAAAAGATGAGGAAAAACATCAAGTATTCAAAGTATGAAGATGTAACCAAATACCAGACTTTATACTGATGAGGGTTTTTTGGGATGTATCGTCGTAGAGGACGAGCCTTTAGGGCGTACTGCACGCACTGTCTCTGTTGGACAAAAAAGATCAGATTATATTTGCCATAATTGTAAGCAGAATAAGTAATACATTTCCTCTTACTTGATTTTTGTCTAGTTCACAGTTCTTATATTCCTGCTCTCCTTGTTCTTGAAAGGTTACAATGACAAAACCCACAAAAATATTCATCATGAAGAAAGCAATGAGGATTATGTATATAATGAAAAAAACAGCAATTTCAATACGATAATTGTAGATAGGTCCCATATCCTCTGTGTGTGAATCAATAGCTCTGTATAACAACCTGTGTAAAAAAAAATAAAAAAAAAAGAACAAGGGTTACTTAAAAATGCTCTAAAAGAAGGACTGAAGCTGTGTGCAACATGACCAGGTAAGTAAATGTTACAATATTTCACTGTAGAACAAAACAGAATGGCCCAGCGCTTGTGTCGGTGAATTCACGAGGATTTTTTAAACAGATTCAAAGACAGGTACAGACCAGGTGACGCGTTTCCACTAGGGATCGACCAATATCGTTTTTTTAGGGCCGATACCGATAATCTGTGGAAGTTAAGGCCGATAGCCGATAATTTATACCGATACTCTGGTATAAATTATCGGCTATTTATCTCCCCCCACCCCCTACTGAAGCCGCTGCATATCATTGATTTAAAGCAGGCGCTTTAAATCAATGAACTGTAGCGGCTTTTGCGGTGCCAGAGACCGCCGCCGCCACTTGCTTCTCTCCCCCTGCCTGTATAAAGCCCCCCTGTCCTGTGCCCCTCATATATAATGCCCCATGTCCTGTGCACCTCACATATAATGCCCCCTGAGGGTGCAGAACAGGGGGCATTATATGTGAGGGGCACAGGACATGGGGCATTATATATGAGGGGCACATGTCAGGGGGCATTATATGTGGGGGCACAGGATGGGGGCATTGTATGTGAGGAACACAGGACATGGGGCATTATATGTGGGGGTCACAGGACAGGGGGTATTATAAAATCTAACAATCATTAGCAGTACACCTTTTACAGCAACTGACAGACCTCAGGTCCCAATTGAGAAATGAGCTGAATCAATGAGTTGGAATACACAGTGTGAATCAAGTTGAAGGTATTGCACGGGCTAATAAAAGGATATTATCTGCGAGTCAGATGAATACTGCGATGTGAAGATGATATCGCTGGGACTTGCCATCTTCATGGAAGGTTGCAGTGAGATGCCAAATCCCTTAGCTGTCGGATGGCACGGACGTGTGTCCGGCTCAGTAGGTGAAAAGATTCCAGTAGTCGGGGTGATGTGCCCTCCTTAACAGTGGTGTCCTCGTGTAGGAGGGCACATCATTCCTACTGCTGGAATCTTTTTACCTGCTGAACTGGACGCACATCCGTGCCATCCAACAGCTAAGGGAGTTGGCATCTCACCGCAACCTTCAACGAAGTAGGCAAGTCACAGCGATATCATCTTCACATCGCAGTATTCATCTGACTCGCAGGTAATATCCTTCTATTAGGCCGGGGAATACCCGTGCCATACCTACAACGCTCACAACTTGATTCACACTGTGTATTCCAACTTACGGATTTAACAAAACTTTGAAAACCTATATATGCGCATTACACTGGACATTTAAATTGGCACAAAACTAGGTGGCATTACCTGTGTATGTATCATACCATCATTTTATGCAACTATATTTTACCATATTTGATTTTACCACATTTTATTATATAGTGTATGTACTATATCTGTAGCAAGGGCCCTGCTCAGATAATAGGCAGTCATATTTTATCTAAATAAAACACACTTCATTTTGTACAACCAGCTACATCTCCAGTCTTACTCACATTCCCAGTTCACCCTATACCTTGAGGTCTGAGCCCTAACACTGGTTTTATCCTTTGATTTTTGGCACTACGGGTATAGTGCAACTCAGTACCTCCGTATGGCATATAGTGGCCCAGATTTATCAAACTATGTGAGAGAAAAAGTGGAGTGATTTTCCCACAGCAACCAATCACAGTTCAGCTTTCACTTTACCAGAGCTTGTTAGCTGAGCTGTGATTGGTTGTTGTGGAAAAATCTCTCTACTTTTTCTCTCACACAGTTTTTTTTTCAAGAATACTTTTTATTGAAATTTTTCATTACAACAAAGACTGGGCATACGTAGTGAACAAAGATAAAAATAAAATAAAAGTAGAAACATACATTCAGGTGAAGCGACCCGAATGAAACAAACATTATAGTCCGTTCAGAGCATTTCGTCCGTGTGGTTAACCAAAAGTCCGTGACCTGTGCGTGTCAATTAGAGCTGTGTGTCAATGTCCGGCCTGAGATGGAACGAATGGTATTTCCAATGGCATATCGCTTAAGAACTTGACTGTATGCAAATGATAGGTATAACACATAACCCGGGGAATGAGGCAAGAAAAGGAGGAATTAGATAACGGTGGAAAGGCAGAGCGAGAATAGGAGAGAAGATATAGGGAGCTATTGTCCCAGGAGGGGATCAGGAGAAAGGGGGAAATGAAATTATGGTAGGTGAACATGTAGAGATTGTAGCCAATGGGACCAGGTAGCGGTGAACCTATGATAAGTGAAGTTACCCAAATAGATAATTCTTTCACATGAGCACGTCAGATTAAGAGCAGTAATTACATCTGTTACATATGGGGGAGGCTTTCTATGCCGATTAAGAGTAACACTTGCTGAGGGGACCAATCTACATAGTCAGGGACTATGTCTTGAAATAAGGCTCTGCATTCCCTCCAGTACCCTTGCAGCCGTGGACAGGTCCACAGAATGTGGAAGAGGGAACCTCTACCCCCGCACCCTCTCCAACAATCCCCCGATGTTGTAGGATACATATGGGCCAATCTGTCAGGGGTGTAATTACCAACATAGAGCTGTTTTCGTAATCGCTTCCATGTGTGTAGGGCATTTCAAATAACGCATAGACCTTCTATATGCCGACATCCAGTCTTCCTCTGAGAAAGTGGTGTTTAGATCTATTTCCCAAATACGCATGGAAGGAAATTTGCGGAAACTAGTATTGTGGAATAAGGCATTATAAAGAGGTTTTAGCCCCTGTCAACCTCTTTCTCTCACACAGTTTGATAAATCTGGGCCAGTGTGTAGCCACGTGAACTCTCAGCATTTTCTTGAAAATTCTACATTCCCTTAAAAAGACTCACTGTGAAATAATTATGGTCCAGGAGACCCACTTCAGGCAAAACCACTTCCCCAATATGTCTTTCTCCTTTTTTCCAGCATGGTATCACTGCAGCTCTGGAGGCATGGTATCCAAGGGTGTTACCATTGATATATGTAGAAATTATTTTTTTTTACCACTCCCATCTGCTAGACCCAAAGGCCTGGTTTCTGCTGTTAAAAGTACACATAGGAGGACATACTACAACCTTCATAAATCTATATGCCCACAACACAGGTCATGATCACTTTTTATTAAAAGTCATAAAAAGGATCACTTTTATTTTATGATGGACAACGCATTTCGGAGGGGCTCCCTCCTTCGTCAGGTCCACATTACAGTGTGTTCAAACAGTGTACAGTATATATACATATGCATTCATACATTAACATTTGAATTTGGCGGGTTAGATTTCCATTGGAGGCTGGGTCTGTGACGTCAGCCTCCCCTTATTGTGCTGGTGTATAGGTTAGAGTGGGGTTGTTCTATAACACTGGGATTTTCTGCCCATTGAAATACATGGGCCCATTGTGGTCTATGGGGAACTCTCGGCCCTCCAACGCACCAGAAAACATCCGACTAAATTTTATCAATAACCTACAACTGTGCACACCGAAGCATCCGCATGGCACTAAACAAACACTGGCACATACTACAAACAGATCCAATATTCAAACCCATTCTTCCAGAAAAACCCAATATAACATTCAGAAGAGCACCAACCTTACGGAATATGCTAGCCCCAAGCAAACTCAAACAACACAGCAAACCCAAGAATGACACCAGCATCCTTCCCATCAAAGGAGCATACAAATGCGGTAAGACCAAATGCCTATGTTGCAAAAACATAACACACAACTGCAAATCCTTCAAGGGCACTACCAGCGGGAAAGAATTCCCAATTAAAGGCTTCTACAACTGCAAATCAAGCTACGTCATATACCTCATCACCTGCAAATGCAACAAACAGTACGTGGGAAGGACAACGCAGGAACTACATTGCCGTCTAAACAAGCACAGGAACAATATCCAAAAGAATTTTCGACTACACAGTATCTCCAGACACTGCACTGAACTACATCCGGATGACAAAGATCCTTTCACTATCTGTCCCATCGATCACATTCCCAACCATATCCCCAACAGATTTGAAACCTTAATTAGAAGAGAAATGTTCTGAATCTTCTGCTTGGACACACTACAACTGCAAGGTCTCAACGAAGCCACCAAACTAATACGCTAAAACCACCCCACCCCCCACATCTTCCCCATCCCCCCCTCCCCCACACATCAGCCGCCTATACACCCCCCCCCCCCAAATGATAACCCACTGAGGGCCTTTAGAACTACCTCTTGGAACTCCAGGTATGTCCCTGTGTTGCCAGCGTTCTGGTACAGTATAAAAGAGTTGTACATGGCAACCTGTACCATGTAGACCACAACCTTTTCATACCATATGCTTTTTTTCCGCATGGCGTTATATGGCTTGAGGACTTGATCAGAAAGATCAACTCCCCCCATATACCAATTGTAGTCCAGAATACAATCAGGCTTGAGGACCGGTCCCGCGGTACCTCGCACAGGGACAGGGGTGCTGCCATTCCCATGAATTGTGGTGAGCATAAGGACATCCCTCTTGTCCTTATACCGGACCAACAACAGGTTCTCATGGGAAAAGGCACGGGACTCACCCCGGGGGATAGGAGCATGTAGGGGATGGCTCGGAAGGCCTCTTTGATTCTTCCGGACTGTCCCACAAGCGACCGTGGATCTGGCGGCGAGGGATGTGAAGAGAGGGATACTAGTATAAAAGTTATCCACGTAAAGGTGGTAACCTTTATCTAGCAATGGGTGCAAAAGGCCCCAAACGATTTTCCCGCTAACACCCAGAGTGGGGGGGGGACATTCTGGGGGTTCAAAACGGGAATCTCGTCCCTCATATACTATAAACTTGCAAGTGTACCCGGAGGTACTCGCAAAGTTTATATATCTTCACGCCATACCGCGCCCGCTTGGTCGGGATGTATTGCCGGAAGCTGAGTCTCCCCTTGAAGCTGATGAGAGACTCATCAATAGAGACCTCCCGCCCCGGGACATAGGCCTCCCAAAATTTGTCCCCGAAGTGATTGATGACCGGCCTGATTTTATACAGGCGGTCATACGCGGGATCAGTTCGGGGGGGACATGCCGCATTATCAGCATAATGCAAACATCTCCAAATGGCCTCGAACCGGGAACGTGCCACGGCCATACTGTAGAGGGGTGTCTGGTAAAAGACGTCCCTACTCCAATATTGTCAGAGGCAATTATGTCATATGCCTCCTCCGCCGAAAACACTCTGCGAGCCATTTCCCTACTCTAATGTGGATACGGGGGTGTGTGTGCTGTGGTGCGATAATACCTCCCTAACCCGCCCTAACCCTCCCTAACCTAACCTAACCTAACTAAACTAACCCGCCCTAACAGAAAAAAATATAAAATAAAAAGGAGCCTTTTTTAAAAAAAAAGGTGACTTCTAGCGCCAAAAAGCCCTGCGCCAAAAAAAAAGCATTTATCTAATCAGTGGTATGCGCACTGATTAGTGCTTGTGGCGGCAGGGGGCGCAGAAGTCAGTGGGGGGTCCGGCCACTCAGCCTAGAACAGTGGCTGGTGGCTTGTACACAGACCCCCACACAAAAAAATAAACCAAAATTTTTTTTATAAAAAACGCTTTACCCCGAAAAAAATGCACCCACCTGAACCCCAAAAAAAGCGCTGATCAGTGATAAATCACTGACAGCGGTAGGACAGGCTGCACACACAGGTACGGTCCGTCCACACAGTACACGCCTGCTACTGGTGGGACAGAACGCCTATGGGTGCAAAAAAAAAAAAAAAAGCGTTAACCGAAAAAAGTGCCTTTACCACAAAAAAACGCTGATCAGTGATAAATCACTGACAGCGGTCAGGCACGCCGCACACACAGGTAAGGTCCGGCCACACAGTACACGCCTGCTACTGGACTGGTGGCACGGGCCGCCTATGGGTGCAAAAACATGCTAGAAAACCCGAAAAAAAGTGCCGGCACCACAAAAAAAAAACGCTGATCAGTACTACGGGACTGATCAGCGGCGGCTGGGCTTTAACAAACGGTGGCGGACCGCTCTTTTATAACTAAGAGGGTCCGCACACACGCTTAGGAGGAAAAAAAAAAAGATCTGCGGCAAAAAAAAAAAAGGCTGACGGCAGACCGCAGCGACCCAGCAGGGCCAGGGTCACGCAGCTAAAGGTGCTACGGACCCACGGACACCCACTGAGGTACGCTGAAAAAAAAAAAAAATATATATATATATATATATTTTAACCCTAACCTGTCCCTACCTAATCTAAAGCTATCCCTGGCGATTTCTGTGCCAAGGGTCCACAGAAAGGGGGCAAGGGGCACTTTTTTTTGACTCAGGGGATGGTAGGCAGCACGGGGCTCCGTCCTGCACACCAGATCTCTGTGGAATGGCAGGCAGAACGGAGCAACGTGCTCCTAGCCCCCACCATCCCCTCCCATTACATTGTGATTGAAGTGGCCACTTTGGCCACCAAATCACAACTGTACTGAGGGGGGTGGCCACAATGCCAGCCCCCAGTACAGCATGGATGGTGATTGGTGGTGTATACTACACCACCAGTCACCATCTACATCCGGGTCACAGCGCTGCAGGGAGCGCTGCAGAACGCCGGTAAGTAGTTACCGGCGTCCTGCAGCGATCGCAGGTATAGGAGATCTTCCGGACCTCCTCCTGCACACTGAAATCAGCAGACATCCGGCTACGATCCCCGCCCGGCGGGGAACGGAATCGCAGTGCATCGCTCGTCTGAATTGACAAGCGATGC
This sequence comes from Hyla sarda, assembly GCF_029499605.1. Classification (NCBI taxonomy): domain Eukaryota; kingdom Metazoa; phylum Chordata; class Amphibia; order Anura; family Hylidae; genus Hyla; species Hyla sarda. Next base: position 303,416,984 of record NC_079190.1, on the reverse strand, counting down.
ACTGCGATCGCCGACATGGGGGGTCATCATGACCCCCCTGGGCGATATGCTGCGATGCCTGCTGAATGATTTCAGCAGGCATCGGGCACCGGCTCCCCTCCGGCTAGCGGCGGGGGGCTGGGAATGGACAGGACGTACTCCTACGTCCTCGGTCCTTAAGGACTCGGAAACGGGGGCGTAGGAGTATATCAATTGTCCTTAAGGGGTTAAAGTTTACTGCGCATGCCCTATACGTGTACAAGGAACCTTATTTTAAGTAAAGAGCCAGTCTTAGAGACTGCACTCGGCTTGGTCACAGCACTTGTGTCTGTGTCTTGATTTCAGTGGCAGATGGCGCTAGGGGAGGGTGGGGGGACTGCAGCCCCTTACAAGCCTTCAGCACACAAACAGCATCCACCAACAGAAGACGTCTCGACCTTTGGGGTCGAACCTAACAACCTAGTTTTAGAACCTGCCCTAGACTCTTCCTCAGGGAAATCCGCGCTGTCTTACAAAGCACTAAAACCTGTTCGTACTGTTATCCAGGACTCTGACCTACTAGATGCTTGGCGCTGCCTTTTCTCCACTATACTTTCTTCTCCACCCCCATAACTCCTACCAGCGACTAAACTATATACTAATCTCCACACCCCACCTACAGCTGATTACAGACTTCTCCATTGAGTTCCTTACACATTCAGACCACGCGCCTGTTTTCATTGAGCTCTCCCTATCCGACTCAACCAAGAGGGTTACTAGATTAGCTTTGGGATCGGAGAAAAAGAGGACATGAATAACTACTGTCCTGTAAGCCCTTCAAATGGCCGTTTCATCAGTCTATGCTCCTACCTTAGAAAAAGAAAGGGAAAAATGTGTCTCCTCTCTCATAAGCCAAATCAAGAAACTAGAAAAGGTCCACAAACAATCATTAGAAGTACACCTTTTACAGCTACTGACAGACCTCAGGTCCCAATTGAGAAATGAGCTAAATCAACAGTCAGCCAAGCTCTTTCTTCATTCCCAACAAAAATATATTGCTCATGGGAATAAAGCCTCCAAATTTATGCTAAGCCACCTTAGAAAATGGCAATGCCACAACTTGTACATCGCCTCCATTTCCCCTCTATGGGCCCCACATATTCCTCAGATGGAATAGCCAAACTTTTTGTCTCATTCTATAACGATTTATATAATCCAGCTAAAGACGCCCTCCAACAGATTCCCCACCCCTCTACGCATGAGTGCCTTCCTTCCTGGAATCTATTTCCATTCCACGCATTTTACACAAGACAAACTAGAAACATCCATCAAAAACTCCCCTAAAGGTGAAAGCGATGGTCTGAATGGCTTCTTGATTATATATTACTCCACCATCTATCTTGATACCCAGACTACTCGCAATCTTTAATGCAGCCTTAACCCCTTAAGGACCCAGCCATTTTACACCTTAGGACCCAGCCATTTTTTGCACATCTGACCACTGTCACTTTAAACATTAATAACTCTGGAATGCTTTTACTTATCATTATGATTCCGAGATTGTTTTTTCGTGACATATTCTACTTTAACATTTCGAACTTTGAAGCTCTCTGCTTGTAAGGAAAATGGATATTCCAAATAATTTTTTTATTCACATATACAATATGTCCACTTTATGTTTGCATCATAAAATTGACGTGTTTTTACTTTTGGAAGACACCAGAGGGCTTCAAAGTTCAGCAGCAATTTTAACATTTTTCACAAAATTTCCAAACTCACAATTTTTCAGGGACCAGTTCAGGTTTGAAGTGGATTTGAAGGGTCTTCATCTTAGAAATAAATACCCCACAAATGACCACATTATAAAAACTGTACCCCCCAAAGAATTCAAAATGACATTCAGTCAGCGTTTTAACCCTTTAGGTGTTTCACAGGAATAGCAGCAAAGTGAAGGAGAAAATTCACAATCTTCATTTTTTACACTGGCATGTTCTTGTAGACCCAATTTTTGAATTTTTACAAGGGGTAAAAGGAGAAAGTTTATACTTATTTTTGTAGCCCAATTTCTCTCGAGTAAGCACATACCTCATATGTCTATGTAAATTGTTCGGCAGGCGCAGTAGAGGGCTCAGAAGCGAAGGAGCAACAAGGGGATTTTGGGGAGTACGTTTTTCTGAAATGGTTTTTGGGGGGCATGTTGCATTTAGGAAGCCCCTATGGTGCCAGAACAGCAAAAAAAAAAAAAAACATGGCATACTATTTTGGAAACTAGACCCCTTGAGGAACATAACAAAGAATAAAGTGATGCTTAATACCCCACAGGTATTTCACGACTTTTGCATATGTAAAAAAAAAAAAAAAAAAAAAATTCACTAAAATGTGTTTCCCCCCAAATTTCAAATTTTTGCAAGGGTTAATAGCAGAAAATACCCCCCAAAATTTGTAACACCATCTCTTCTGAGTATGGAGGTACCCCATAAGTTGACCTGAAGTGCACTACGGGCGAACTACAATGCTCAGAAGAGAAGGAGTCATATTTGGCTTTTTGAGAGCAAATTTTGCTCGGGGGCATGTCGCACTTAGGAAGCCCATAAATATAGGGGTTAAAGGAGAAAAAGCCCCCCAAAATTTGTTAGGCAATTTCTCCCGAGTACGGCGATACCCCATATGTGGCCCTAAACTGTTGCCTTGAAATACGACAGGGCTCCAAAGTGAGAGCGCCATGCGCATTTGAGGCCTGCATTAGGGATTTGCATAGGGGTGGACATAGGGGTATTCTACACCAGTGATTCCCAAACAGGGTGCCTCCAACTGTTGCAAAACTCCCAGCATGCTTTGACAGTCAACGGCTGTCCGGCAATACTGGGAGTTGTTGTTTTGCAACAGCTGGAGGCTCCATTTTGGAAACAGTGGCGTAACAGACGTTTTTCATTTTTATTGGGGAGGGGAGGGGGGCTGTGTAGGGGTATGTGTATATGAAGTGTTTTTTACTTTTTATTTTGTGCTAGTTTAGTGTAGTGTTTTTAGGGTACAGTCACACGGGCGGGGGATTACAGCGAGTTTCCCGCTGCGAGTTTGAGCTGCCGCACAAAATTTGCTGCATCGCAAACTTGCAGCCTGATACTCACTGTAAGCCACCTGCCCATGAGAATGTACCCTGTACATTCACAGGGGGGGGGGGGGGACCTCCAGCTGTTGCAAAACTACAACTCCCAGCATGCACAGTCTATCAGTGCATGCTGGTAGCTATAGTTTTGAAACAGCTGGAGACACACGGGTTGGGAAACACTGAGTTAGGAAACAGACAATGTTTCCAAACCAGTGTGCCTCCAGTTGTTGCAAAACCACAACTCCCAAACATTCTCAGGCATGCTGGAAGTGGTAGTTTGGCAACATCTTTAGAACCAGATGTTGTCGAACTACAACTCCCAGCATACTTGGAGTTGTAGTTTTGCAACATCTGGAGGACTACAGTTTGCAGACCACTAATACAGTAGTTCCCAATCTGTGCCCTTCCAGATGTTGCAAAACTACAACTTCCAGTATGCCAAAACTGTCCGGGCATGCTGGGATTTGTAGTTCTGCAACATCTGAAGGGCCAGATGTTACAGAACTACAACTCCCAGCATGCCTGGACAGTAAGGGCATGCTGAGGATGTGTAGTTTTGCAACATCTGGAAGGGCACAGTGGTCTCCAAACTGTGGACCTCCAGATGTTGCAAAACTGCAACTCCCAGCATGCCCAGACACCAAGGGCTGTCTGGGCATGCTGAGAGTTGTAGTGTAAGGGGACCAGATAGAGCAGTCCAGATCGCTTTACGGTGGTCTGGACTGCTGCAAAGGTCCCACGACGCCGCCGAAGTTTCCACTCACCTGTCGCCACCGCCGCCTTCTCCGCCGCCGGGATCCGAGTCTTCAGGGATGAGGTAAGTACCAGGGCCGGGCCCCAGCACTCCCCCGTCCCCCGCCGCATCCTCCGGTCTTCCTCCCATCCTCTCCGGACTTCCAGGGGCCGGGCAGGGCAGGAGGAAGTAACCGCCCCCCCCTGCGATTGGTCGGTTAGTTCAAACCGAAGAATCGCAGGGGATAGAAGGAGGTGGCAGGCTTGCCACCTCGCTCCTATACTCCAGCATGGTCCTGGCTGTCTGTGACAACCGGGATCATGCAAAATTACCGGGCGGTCGGGTCTCAGAGACCCGATCAGCCCGGTATCGCCGCAGATCGCAGGGACGATTTCCCTTGCGATTTGCGAAGATCGCCGACATGGGGGGCCTACATGGCCCCCCTCGGTGTTTGCCCTGGATGCCTGCTGAAGCATTTCAGCAGGCATCCGCTTCCGATCTCTGCCCGGTGCGCGGCAGGGACCGGAAAACGCCAGGACGTACGGGGACGTCCTGGGTCCTTAAAGCCCAGGGTGCGTGGACGTCCCCGTAAGTCCTGGGTCCTAAAGAGGTTAAAGGGGTACTCTGGTGGAAAAAAAAATTTTTTATCAACTGGTGCCAGAAAGTTAAACAGATTTGTAAATTACTTCTATTAAAAAATCTTAATCCTTACAGTACTTATTAGCTGATGAATACTACAGAGGAAATTTTTTTCTTTTTGGAACACAGTGCTCTCTGCTGACACCTCTGTCCATTTTAAGAACTGTCCAGAGTAGGAGAAAATCCACAAACAAAACATATGCTGCTCTGGACAGTTCCTAAAATGGACAGAGATGTCAGCAGAGAGCACTGTGGTCATGATGTCAGCATAGAGCACTGTGTTCCAAAAAGAAAATAATTTCCTCTGTAGTATTCAGTAGCTAATAAGTACTGGAAGGATTAAGATTTTTTAACAGAAGTTATTTACAAATATGTTTAACTTTGTGGCACCAGTTGATAAAAAAAAATAATACGTTTTCCACCGGAGTACCCCTTTAAACAGAAGCCCCATGTCTGAAAACATGTCTAGGGCTTACATTACAGTTATTCCTAAAGAGGGCATAAATCACAACTACAGACCCACACCACTCCTAAATATAGAACTAAAACTCTTCACCAAAAATGTTGGCTTCTAGGATGATGACTGTTCTCCCTGGACTGATATCCCCGGATCTTTTCCTGAGAAAACTCCTTAACATCCTACATTTTGCACAACAAAAAAAACTGCCACATGTCCTACTCAGTACAGATGCTGAGAAGGCATTTGACAGAATCAACTGAAGCTACATGAAACACTCCTGTCATAACCTATAGGGCGTGCCATCATACCCAAACTTTTACTTATCTCATGCAGGCCCTCCCAATCCCTATCCCCCATCTCTTTTTATGAACTTAAACAGACTTTTTTCCACCTGCATCTGGCAAGGTAAAAAAGCTAGGATAGCTAGGCATACCTTTTTTAAACTAGTTTTATTGAAGATTGAGTAAAGTATATACAAAAGCTCCACACAGTGGTCAATGGCATGACAGTATAACAAAATATATAGGATAAAGAAAAGGTACAATCACACAGGATCACAGAGACTCACAATCCCATCAGTGTAGAGCAACAGCAGCATAGAAAAACCCAAACAAATAACACAGAACAGAACCAAAAGCACTAACACATAATGAGACAAATCATGAGCAGGGACCCGTTGCATAGATCAGCTATTGTAAAAACAAAGGGTCCGGGAAAGAACCTCAAAAACCTGCTGATTTCCCATAGCAATGGAGATCAGGGAGACCGGAAGAAAGCAGAATTACAGAAAAGTGAGGAGAACAGAGACATAGAAAGGATGAAAAGGGGGTTAGAAGGGAGAACCTAGAGCACCAGAGGACAGTAAAGAAGTGAATGCTGAGAGGGAGTACCTGGTAAGGGGAGAGTTACACCAGGTGGCCCACACCTTGAGGAACTTGTCGGGGCATTTCCTATGTTTAAAGACCAACTGTTCATAAAGGAGGACAGCATTAACCAACTTCCGCCACTGGGAAAGAGAAGGTGTGCGGGGGTCCATCCAGCGCAGAGCTATTGCTTTTCTGGATAAAAACAAGGTCTCCCTAAGAAAAATCCTCATGTGATGTTGCCAAGATTTCTCAGGAAGCAGACCAAACAGGCATATCAAAGGATCCATAGGGATTGGTAGAGAAAGAAGAGAGGATAAGAAATCTACTATTTCGTGCTAGTATGTCTGCAGAAGGGGGCACATCCATATCATATGCCAGAAGTCAGCCTTAGGTGAATAACATCTGTGGCAGGCATCGGAAGACATCCGTCCCATTTTATGTAAACGTATCAGAGTACGATAACAATGGTGGATGATATAAAGTTGAATCAATTTATTATTGGCAGCTGGAGAAACCATTAAGTGAGAGGATAAAACCTCCGACCAGTCCTCCGCCATGAGTGAAGGGACGCATGCCTTCCAATAGGCCTCCGCCGAGTCAGTAATGTTCGCAAGTTTGGACCTAGTGAGATGCGTGTAAAGCACAGAAATTAACCCTTGCGGTCCCTGGGACTGGAGAATGCCAATAAGGGGATATGTCGATATGGGAGGTCTCGGGGAGGGGAAATGAGCAGTCAAGGTGTGTCTCAGCTGTAAATATCTGTAAAAGGCCTCCCGGGGGACCCCATAGTCAGTTTGAAGATGGGTGAACGATTTCAAAACGTCCTGCTGATACATGTCCCCCACCAGGGCGTGAGTCAACCAAAAAGGAGGATCCAAAGCCTCTGTCAGGTGGGGGAAATGATGGTTGTGCCAGAGGGGCAGGTCGTCTTTTATGTCAGTTAAGAGTTTGCGTCTGACGCCAGACCTGCAGCGCCAACTTATGAAGGGGAAGGAGTTTACGTGTGCGGGGGGGGGGGGTTAGCACCTTCCAAAAAGGAGAGCATGGAAGTGAGCCCCTAGAAGGAAGCAAGGTGGAGCTCCTTCTTCGGTGTGTCCGAAGAGACCCAATGCCGAAGATAACGCCGCTGGCCTGCCAAGTAATACAATTTAAAGTCAGGGAGTGTAGACCCTCTGAGATCCTTGGGTTTCCATAGGGTGGAAAGTTTAAGTTTGGACCTGCCTGAACCCCAAATGAAAGAAGGAAGTAGAGAGTCAAGAGATTTAAAAAAGGACATAGGGACAGGGTTGGAAGAGTGTTCCAGAATAAATAGTATTTTGGGAAGGACAATCATCTTTACAAAGTTCACTCTGCCCGGGACTGCCAGAGGGAGAGCCCCCAAATCTGAATGGAGTCTAGAAAGCAGGACAATTCCTTTGAAGAGTATCGCACCTGAGAGGCATATAAGGTGGAATAGAATTGGGCAAAGCGCTGAGCGATCAGCATGTTATTTACTCTTGACCAGTCTCAGAAGCTATCCTAAGAATCGGGGGGGGGGGGGCGCCTGGTTTTGTTTAACGAGGTGGGCTAACAGTTTACTGGACTGGTTACCACGCTCAAAATAGAATTGTTTAGAAAAAAATAATTTACGATTAATTTTTTCATTAAGATGAAGCATATACCAGCGACCAGTAGTAAGCCAGACATGCTTATTTGCCTCTGTAGGATCAGCTACATATGCAGCTTCTAAGTCAGAACAGGTGCGGGCCAGCTCCGTCTCCCTAACAGCAGTCTCCCTTTTTATATAGGAAATAGTGGATTTTAAGCAACCCCGGAGATAAGCCTTTAGTGTCACCCATATGAGAGCAGCAGACTCCGAGGGTTGATTAATAGCCAGAAACGTTTGAACTTGATCAGGTATCCGATCCTGCGTGCCAATCAACTGTAACCAAAAGTGATGGACCTTCCACCTGCGAGCATAGGTCTCCTGTGACAACGATATCTCCACCAATAAAGGAGAGTGGTCAGAGATAGCGCGGGCCTCAAGAGAAGTATGCGTGACCAAAGCATAAAAGGAGGAATTACAAAATCCCAGGTCAATGCGTGAAAGGAGGAATTACAACATGCCAGGTCAATGCGTGAAAGGGAGTTACTACCAACGGAGAAACATGAATATTGTAGTAAAACCTAAAAACATCTAACCAACCCACCTCAGATAGGAAGGAGGCCAGGGGAGTAGGAGCGGAAAACAGAGACAGTGGCGGTGTCACATGAAGGCGATCAAACGCAGGGTCAGGGGTTAAATTATAGTCACCCAAGCATAGCACTCGGACGTGAGGAAATCCAGCAGTGAAAGTGATCGCCTGATGTAGCACTTCCAATGTGGCCGGGGGGGGGGGGGGGGGGGGGGATTGTAGATACCAAATAAAACAAATGGAGTATTATTAATGAAGGCATGCACAAACACATAGCGGCCCATAGGGTCTACCTTAGTCTGATCCACCTCCCACCGTAATGACCTGTGAACTAACAGGGAAACTCCCCGGGAATATGTAGAGTGACATGAATGCCCCGCCCATTGTATCCATGGCTTATTGAACACTCGCAAGTTATCGGGGATCATGTGGGTCTCCTGGAGACAGACTATCTGCGGGTTAGGCTTTCGGATATGAGAAAACACCAGCAATTTCTTTTTAACAGAACCCATTCCCCTCACATTCCATGACATAAAACGAATATTTGCCATAGTTAAAGAAAAACAGGTAATACATCAAAGGAGGAGAAAAAGCTTGGGGTACAGCAGCATCCAAATGAGGAATCAGCACAGTGTCCCGAACAAATGAGTATTCACACAAGTCCCAAGTCATGAGGAAGTGCAAAACGGGGGGAGGAAAGGGGGGAAAGGGGGGGGAGGAAAGGGGTGAAGGGGGGATGGGAGGAGGTGGAAGGGGGAAGGGGAGAGCGGGAGAAAGTACTCATCAGCGGCTCAGAAACAGGAATCTCCGAAAGACTGGTGGAGTATCATCAACAGAAGGCCTCAGCGTCGAGGGGATCCCCGCTGTCTGCGCACCCAATTGGCAGCTGCTCCCGGATCATTGAAGAAGAGGGTACGGTCACCATCCACAACCCGTAATCTAGCCGGATAAGCCATAGAGTAGGAGATCCCGAGGTCCCGCAGTTTTCTTTTAACCTCCACAAAGGTAGCTCTGTGACGTTGCAAATCCACGGAGAAATCGGGAAAAATGGAAATCTTGGCATTATCGTATTTCAGACGAGGAACCCTCCGGGCCATCCGGAGGACCACATCATGGTCATTGCAGTACAGGATACGTGCAAATAGAGGTCTCAGAGGGGCCCCAGGAGGAGGAGGTTTAGCAGGGACCCGGTGTGCCCGTTCCACAGTGAAGGCAATAGAAAATGGTGCATCAGGGAAGGAGTCCTTTAACCACTGCTCCACAAAGGCCCCAGGGGTAGTGCCCTCAGCACGTTCAGGCAGTCCAATGACCCTTATATTATTTCTGCGCAATCGATTTTCAAGATCGTCTGCCTTTTGCCGGCATAATTCTAGTTGGGAGGTCATATCAGTCAGGGAGGCAAGGATAGGGGCCAGGGTGTCCTCTATAGTGGAGATCCAATCCTCAGCATGGGTGACCCTCCCTCTCAGGACCTGCATATCTTGTCTGAGCAACCCAACATCAATCTTCACCTCCTCCAGCTTCCCTGTGTGGTTTGGCAGTGTGGTTTGGCAGGAGGTTATTGCTGCCAGCAACTGTGCTGTTACCTCTCTCAGGGTAGGTTCAGAATTCTTCTCCCCCACTGCAGGAGTCCCAGGGCTGGGAGGGGAGGACTCAGGTTGGTACCTTGCTGAGGCATGTGTGGTGCGGGTGCCATCTTGGGGCTGCTCCCGGGCGAATTCCCGGAGCTTCTCAGCGGCCGCCTCTCCTTTATTCCGGTTCAAGTCTAGTTTGGGGGTCATCCCCAGTACCTGAGAAGTGGGCCAGGATAAGAACAGGATTCTGCTGTACACGGGCGCGCGAGCAGGAGCTACAGCTCTATGCGACCGCTCATGTCCGGCACTCAGCTAGGCATACCCATACACGACAAAAACAGTCAAGGGGCATTAACCTCCCTGACTGAAATAGATATTTCCAAGATATACACCTGGCCAGAGTTTTAGACTGTGTAAGAGTGCCGCCACATAAGCTCTTAGTTCCCTAATACTCCTTCCCTCGCATCCTGGAGCCAATATAAAAGCTCTCTGCCCTTTGACTAGGGCAACATTTGCGTTGTGGAAACATTTTTTGACAACCTGCCCAGCATAACCTTGGCCCTATAATTCAGATTAGGGATGTTTTGGCCGGAGCTCCAAAACCCTTTAAGCTTAGCTGTCCTGGGACTCTAAGAGGCTCCTGACGATGAGGGCTGTATCCTTCCTGATGTACAGCTGGGCTCTGTCCTTGACATCTCTCCCTTTAGCTTCCTTGCACTGCCCTCCCTGTAGTCCTTAATATTAAACGTAGCTAAACATGATACTTTTCAAAACCCACTTAATTGGTTTTGAGAATGTTGTCCGCAGCCCAAGCCCTGACCAAACCCATATCCACCCTATACAAGAAGTTATCGCTCGCTGACTCCCTCGAGCCCCCCATCCCCATTCATTTCTAAATGGAAAACCGTCCTGGGACTATCGCTCTCTTCTCCTCTGAGGAACACAATGGCCCAGATTTGCCAAACTGCGTGAGAGAAAAAATAGAGTGATTTTTGCACAGCAACCAATCACAGTTCAGCTTTCACTTTACCTGAGCTCGTTAGCTGCACTGTGATTGATTGCTGTGGGAAAATATTTTTTATTTTCTCTCACACAGTTTGATAAATCTGGGCCAATATGCTTGCTTAAAGCCACACAAGATATCGAGATGTGTGCGCATACAAGAAAATGGCTACAAAATTCTGAGCCGCTGGTACGAAATTACATAACAAAATTACATAACTCCTTGATACTCCAGATTAAATTCAACAGTCTGCTGGAGATGTCACTCCCACATGGGTTCATTTATCCATGTTTGGTGGGAATGCATGGCGATTTGTACTTGTCAGACCAACATTTTCCTGTGGTAATGCCATTTGTCACTCCTCTGTTCCCTGCTCGCCAGACATAGCCCTCCTATCCATCAGTGTCATGGAACCAAGGGTGACAATCCCCTCTCTCTTCCTGCACTTCTTCTCGACTTAAGATACCAAAGCATTGGCTCTATACAGAACTATCAAGGTTCAAAACTGGGTTGCAAAAGTAGACCAATTATTGCATCAAAGACATCTCCCACTGGGAACTGCACAGCAGATCGCAATTTCTCAGGGTCTGGTCATCCTGGAAGAGGTATAGGAACTTTCAGTGACTCCCTCACCTTGACATTAAATATAATATACTATCCTATGCAACCACACCAACTACACATTTTAATTGACAATCTAGCTGAACTAATTTTCCCCCATATAGCCTAGAGAGAAAGCTTTCATCCTTTTCCACTCACACTGATCTGTAACTGTCCTCCTCCTGTTATTGTTAGATCAACCTCTTGTAATTTCATGATGTTATGCTATAACTATTTTCGTTGTTAAATTCTGCAGTTTAAAATATGCCCATCTGGAGCAAGACGGCTCCCAGCATGATGTTCCCCCGCTGAACTATACAATGTCGATTGTATTTGACACCTATAATTGTTCAATGACTACTACAGCCTATGTGTCCTGCATGATAAACTCTTTCAAGCATATTGTATTGGTGTTATCATTAAAAACTTAAAAAATAAATAAATAAAACTGGCCTGGAAATAATGATGATCCTCTACAAAAGATTGACAAAATTTGACAATAGGGACATGTTCAACTAAAGGCTCATTCACTCTGCTGTCTGCCCCGGTAAATTCATGCCCATTCTGCATTCCTTTTGATAATTTTTCAAACTTCTTGCAAACAGCTGTAAAATAATCCCATTGATGTCAATGGGATTTTTTTTACAATCCTTTATCACCCGCTTGCTTCCTGTTCTGTTTTTTTTTTTTTTTTTTTTGAAGGAGAAAAAGAGGTTGCATGGAGTATTTTTTCTACTTTCAAAAATAACGGAATAGAAACGGATAATAAAAATCTTACATTGACGTCTATGGGAAACAGATGCGCATATAATGTCATCCGTTTGTACCCGGTTTTTAATATTTTTAACCATTATAACTTCTGAGCATGCTCAGAAGGAGTGAAATCAGAAAACTCTTGCTGTGCGGCGGGATTACTACTACTCCCATTATGGGACAGACTTGTTTCCATGATGGGAGTGGTAGTTTCCAGTGGTAGTTTGCAGAGTCTGTTCCATGTTGGGGGTAGTAGTACATATATCACTATATATCTGTCCACCTGCAGCACTTCTATACACATATGTCCCTCGCAGCGCTATCTGTAAAAAGTATGCTATCAGCAGCGCATCTACCGGCCAGGAAGTGGACAGCATTGCGCTGCCTTCCCCGGCCAGCAGCACAGATAGAGCTGCGAGGGACATATGTATGTGCTGGTTGTGGGGGACATATGTAAGCCCTGCGGGGGCAGGTCTTATAGCTAGCCCAGCGGGGGGCAATATACATAGCTAGCACAGCAGGGGACCAGACATATAGTGCTATATTTCTGGCCCCCCACTGCACTAGCTATGTATATTGGCCCCCGCTGCGCTACCTATAGATCTTGCCCTCCTGCAGCGCATCTATACATATGGTCCTGCAGCGCTTCAGGGCAGATGGGGAATGAAGCGCAATGCTTCCCCGGCCGCCAGAGTAGTTCACCATTACAATCCTCACTAATGACTTTAAAGACCCCACCGGGAGCCCTGAATGGCCCCCCGTCAGTATTTGAAAATGATAGTAAAACACACTATGTACATCCAGAGGATGTAGAAGCAAGTCCCAATAGCAAAACTCTCCTACTCTGGAAAGTTCCTGATACGGACAGAGGTGTTAGCAAAGAACACTGTGGTCTGACAGAAAAGAACTCCAGAAAGAAATAAAACTTCCTGTGGTGCATACAGCAGCTGATAAGTACTGGAAGGATTAAGATTTGTAAATAAAAGTAATTTAAAAAGAATAGTTGTACAAACTTTATATTTTTTCCCTTCTGATCCCCAGTGGTTGGGGGGGAGGGTAATGGGTATGGATTATATGTGAATTTGGTTCTGTTTGTATTGGTGTACATGTCTATTTGAAAATAAAAATAATTATGAAGGAAAAGAAAACAGAAGTAATTTACAAATTTGTTTAACTTTGTGGAACCTGTTCATTCAAAAAATATATTTTTACACCGGAGTACCCCTTTAAAGGGTAAAAATGTATTACTGTGATGTTTGGTATCATAGAGGGGAATTAAAGGGGTTATCCAGGAAAAAAAATGTTTTTATATATCAACTAGCTCCAGAAAGTTAAACAGATTTGTAAATTACTTCTATTAAAAAATCTTAATCCTTTCAGTACTTATGAGCTTCTGAAGTTAAGGTTGTTCTTTTCTGTCTAAGGGCTCTCTGATGACACGTGTTTCGGGAACCGCCCAGTTTAGAAGCAAATCCCCATAGCAAACCTCTTCTAAACTGGGCGGTTCCCGAGACACGTGTCATCAGAGAGAACTTAGACAGAAAAGAACAACCTTAATTTCAGAAGCTCATAAGTACTGAAAGGATTAAGATTTTTTTAATAGAAGTAATTTACAAATCTGTTTAACTTTCTGGAGCCAGTTGATATATAAAAAAAAATTTTTTCCTCGATAATCCCTTTAATTAGTTATACATAACTTTTATGGGACACTATGATAGCATTGCAAGGTCGCCATTGGGGAACAGGAGTAGCCTCCTCCCCCTGTCAATCCCATAGATGCCGTGATCAGTACTAATACTGGTATCTATGGAGTTAAAGCTGCAGGAAACTGCTGTGAACCCAGTCTCAGCAGCTGCGGTGGGATCCCTGCCACCAATCTCCTGCAGCACATCGCGCTGTGCAGGATATCGTTAGGATGTATGCATATGTCCTGGGATTGAATGAGTAATGATTCGTATCCTTGTGAGGATTTAATTTTATTTTTGTTATATTTTCTTTAATTTTTACAAATAAAATGAATGCCTGTTTTTTATATTATTAATTACTCTTGTATCTTTTGTAATAGATTTAAGACGTTTAAATTTTTTTTCTGTGGGGCTAGCGCACAAATGTTGCAGACAGTACAAAGTTGCCTAAAAAATCCGATCACTTTCCTTGCATATGTCTATACTGACTAAATAGCCATTAAAAAGTCTCTAAAATGTAACTATCCACTAAAAAGTCTCTAAAAAAAAAAAAAGGCTCTAATCCTTAAAAATGTGCAAAAAAAGACATGCAAGCAAAAAGGATGTACCAAAACTGCTGTGAGCCACCAGATCAGCAAAAGTCTACATAAACACCTTTTAACCAAGCAGTGCGACCATATGATATGTAAGGTGCCAGTACACCTTCAGACAACCAAAAATAATGGTGTAAATAAAAAGGGCTCAGCCACAACAATATTGGTAATTTTCCTCCTTTTTGTTTTAGAGTAAAATGAAGGGAGCCATTTTAAACTGGTATTTCCATCCAATGAGGTTCTCTCCTATCCACAGGATAGGGGGTAACAAGCTGATTAGTTGGGATCCAACTATTGGAAACTCTTAGGCAGGTTTATGGTGAGGATTCCACAGATGCTAGGCAATGCAGACATTGGCATCCCTATAGACAACGATGTATTCCACATGGATTCCCTTAAAATAATGAGCAAGATCATTGGAAGCTTCTCCTCTGAAATTCTGTAGTTTGCACTAGGTGGTGAAATCTAATCAACAGCAATGGGAATCTGCTGCCTCAGAATGTCAAAAACATTTCATCATTCAGCCAGCCCTCTCTTCATTCTCCATGGGTCTGCCAAACATTGATGGCGTTTATACCAATATTTTTCTTCTTCGTCTACTGAAAAACAACGTAGCCAGATGTTAGCTGGACGTCAATAGGAAAATCTAAAATGCATTACAAAGAAAGTTTTTTGTGGTATTTTTCTCACTGCTCCACAGCATGCTCTAGGTTGCCATATATATATATATATATATATATATATATATATATATATGCGTGTGTGTGTATGTATTTTATTTGAACCTACCAAACAGTTTGTAAAAAAAATAAAAAAATAAAAAAAAAATCTTCTGGAAATGCCCTTGCTAATCTCTTTCTAGCTGTACGTATAAATACTTTGCCAGATACCTAACCCCTGCAGACATGTATTAAATCATATGTTAATATCAGCTACCACTTCTAGAGCAAAAAAAATTAAATACAAATAAAATATCTCCAGTGGACTAATTAGGAAAATCATTATTAATTACTATAATTTACATCTGTTCACACAAAACAACCAACTATGTTCTCCAAATGGGCAATTTGAGCAAGCTCTAAAGACACTTTAACTAGCACGATATAAACTAGGAAATGGAGACCTGTGACTCTCAAAAAGGAAACAGGTTTCTGACTATAGCTAAAGATAGTTAGTTACCTGTCCCAAATTGTGCAGGATCCTACTGAACTTAATATTTACCATCAGACCTGTCAAAGTAACTAAGGCGCAGGTAGGACAATTTAATTGATTATAATATATAATTGGTCCTTCAATAACGGAACCTTTGGAGTAGCCACAAGAACAATGAACTTTAGGAAGGTAAAGTTTGATCAGCTTAGAGAATTCCTAAACATTAAAAATTGTGTTCAAATAATTGAAACGCCTGTGCTTCGGCCAGAAACGCCGGCCGTGAGCGCTCTCTGCTTATGTCCCCGCTGCCGGTGGGGCTGGGATTAGCATCGCGGGATGCGCCCGCTTACGAATCCCACCCCGTCACTCACCTCCCTCATCTTCTGCCTCTCCGTATCCTCGCAGCCCCGGCGTGCGTGCCCCCACGCCGGAGCTCTCACTCTTAAAGGGCAAGTGCTCATTTAATCAAGTGTCTACACTTGCACCCTGGTCCTTAAATATAAGCTCCTCCCTTGGTTCCCTGACGGATCTTTGGTTGTCTATTGCCATTGCGAAAGTCCTGTATCTCAGTTACTGTGTACCTTTTCCTTGCTACCTTACCTACCACCCTGCACCTGTGTTACCTGCCTTGACCTACTGCCATCTTGCCACGTCCTGCCAGCCTCCTTCTCTGCCACGCCACCCCCCAGCCACCTGTGCGGACGAGTCATGCCAGGGCTAGCCACCTGGGTGCCGCCTGCCGCAGCAAGACCATCCCGCTTTGCGGTGGACTCTGGTGAAAACCAGCGGCACCTTAGACTCCGCTCCCTGGCACGGCTCACGTCATCATCCACACAGGCCCAGAGGATCCACCACCTGCCGTTACCATAACAATAATGTCTTTAAAAACAAGAGTACAGACACTCAGTGGGAGATTTTTTTAAATATCTTAAATTCTAACTGTTGCCAAAACAACCCTATTAGGATTAATGTAACTTAGTGCAACAAATATGCTTCATACGAATCACACTTCAGATCCACATTTTTTATGCTTTGTAAAAAAAAGAAAAAACTGTGACTGCATTAAAAAAAATGTATATATATATTTTTTTATATGCTGATTGCATTATGAAATACGGAGAATGTTCTAATAATAAGGTTCTAATAAACAATGGAAGTCAGTAAGGTTGAGTTTAAAAATGCATGTTTGCATAGGTCACATGTCTATATTTGTTAATATTTTACGTCTGTATTTTAGCAAGTCGACAAAAAACACTAAAAATACTGTCTGTATTGCCCATCCATATTTAATACAGAAGTGTAAATGAGGCCTAGGGTTCAATCACATATAAAGTTTTGGGCTGAAGAGTCCATTTAAGCACTCATTTACTTTTTATACAATACATACAATAATGTTGACATTCAAATCCACAGCAATACATTTCTGTGCTGTAAAAAGTGGTGTGAACTGAGTGCTGACAGTTGCATAAAGAAATACTGTATGTGCATAAAATATTTAAAATACATACTGTGGCCAGCCCTCAAAGGTGGAGATGGTAAAAAGTGACATCATTCCAGATAGTACATTATCAAAATGGAAATCACTATGCATCCACATTCTTGGCTTCATTTGCAGCTGAGTTGGGTCTCCTTCTTTTGCATCAAAAAAATACCCCCTAAGAATGAAAATGCAAATGTTTAAATATGCTAGTAGAGATATAGGTGTAGGAAGGATTTCTTCCTATGAGATGAAAAACAGACATTAAACGAAGTGTTTAATAAGCATACCTGCACTCTTCCTGTGTAATTTTTGTCTCATCAGTACAGCTGTAGAATTTTCCCTAAATGAAAACAAGTATAACTTAGTCAAGCACTTCACTACTGAACAGCATATATTAACATGAGTTTCTTTTAGTGTACATAAAAAGGTTTCAGCATAAGAATATGTCCTGTTTTATTGCAGAGTTTTTAATAGCATTTTTTCTGTAAAAAAAACAAAACACTTCCAGATGTTAGCTTGAAATTGATAGGAAAATATAAAATGTGATGTGTTTTGTGCTGTTTTTCTTTACTTGTGCTGCATTTTTTTTGAGTCAGCTGTATTTTTTTTTTCTAAATGACGTATGCGTGTCACTTTTTTCTCAGGTTTCTGTATAAATATATTAAACAACCAAATAACCAACGAAAATCATGGCATTTTTTACGTGCCAGAAAGTAGTACCACAACAAAAAAAAAAGTATGTGTGAGTAAGGTCTAAGGAAGCATTCACACGTTATATATGGTAAAATATTCTTCACCAACCCCAGGAATGTCGTACATTTTGTAGCCCCAAATATGAATCGCTACTTTAGAACATGGCAATATGATCCACCATTTTGTCCCTATTCTCAGAGGGCCCAAAATAGTTAATTAACAGGGCACAGACCTTTGCCTGAATGTCTGCCAATGTGTACCTCTTCTAAGAGACATGCAAATAAGCCAGACAATAGTTTATTGGTAAGTTTTTTTTACCAAACAATGACAAGTCTCCAAGGAAGTTCCTGGAGAGTTAAAAACTCATTGTCTGTACACAAAGAGTGGTCTGATCTGTACACCTGGATACAGGTGTGTGTGTGCTTACAATCAGTTGTATTTTGCATTCTATTTATCTGTATCTCTGGCCATCTATTTGAGATGCCCAAGAAGTTTAAAGGTATTGTCTTGCCCCAGACTATCTGTAAACGGACAAGTCCCTGAGAAAATGTCAATATACAATGATTAGTTTTAGCCAGACCAAAGGGTGACTTAAAGGCTAAAATTCACGTATTTTTATAAAGCATTCTTAAAATATGATCATGAATGTGCTATCTTGCCCTATTATACAATCCTGCTGATATATTTAACAATATATATATAACTGAAAAATAGTGGCATTATAACGTAGTATGATTGTGTATACAGCTATATAGCTAAATGCTGTATTTAGGGGTTTAAATAATGTGTTAGATGTTCAATAATATAATTGGTGTTGCCTGATGGATTAATTCATGATTATTAATCTCAGGAATAATATAGCGTACTATGAAAATATAGTAGCCATGATAAATATATATATATCACTTATGGTGAATTTAATCACATAGGGGGAGATTTATCAAAACCTGTCCAGAGGAAAAGTTGTCCAGTTGCCTATAGCAACCAATCAGATCGCTTCTTTCATTTTGAAAAGCTCTGTGAAAAATTAAAGAAGCCATCTGATTGGTTGCTATGCCTCTGCACAGGTTTTGATAAATCTCCCCCATAGTACCGTATATAAAGAGTAAATTAACGATTATCTGTGATGTCATGAGCCTAGAACATGTGACTTGCCCTGATCTCCATACACACACCCACCAGACATCATTGGATAATATGATATTTGTGGGGGAGGATCTTTTAGATAGGGGACGAGTTAAAAAGCGGGTGTGGGACAGACTCAAGACACACATCCAAGAACACACCGACAGAGAGACAGCCACACAGACAGAGGGACCCCATCCTCATCACAAAGGCTATCTGAAGGGGCGGAGCCATGAAAAGTCAGGGAGAAATACTTTAGTCCATAAGCCCATTCTTCCCTACTCACCGGTTATGACTTCAGGCGTTTCAATGGACTCCAGGCAGCCATCTTTCTTTTATCCAGAAGTGCTCTCGGTAAGATACACAGGTTTCTTATTTGATTAAGTTACCTCATTTTAATGTGGACAGTTATGTCATTTTTATGAGCAGACTGGCTTATTACATTTATATATATATATATATATATATATATATATATATATATATATATATTCTCAATTGTGAGATGATAACAGTAGTTTATAAGCCACCCCCTTCTACTGGAGATGAATTGGTCTTATGGAGATCAATGCGATGATCATATTGCATATATAGCATAGTCTGTCGGGATCCCACTCTGCTTGTATACATGACATAATAATAATTGCCACGAGGAAAACTTAATTTATGTTTTCCTAATAAATAGTATATTTAAATTCTGTATCTTACCAGGGAAAATTGTGGTTGGGACTGGGCGGGGTTTATTCCCATTTTATATATCTAGAGATAATATGCCCATAGGATATCATATAATATGATGATCTCTACACTTAGTAATATACTGATATCTGAACTAACCCACTTCTGTGACCAAGTTTAATGTTGTTAGTTAACTTACTAATACCTCATTGGTTTATATCTGACATTATGTCATTGATATTTTCTTTATATCATTTCATTGATATTATGGTCTGTTTTTCTGTAACAAATAAATGTACTTATTTTTATAATAACGGTGTTATTATTTTATTATATTGCAAAAGTTACTTTACCACTACTATAGAACTCATATCTGGGAAAATAGTCGGGCCCAGATATGGTGAATTGCATTGTTTGTATATTTTTGGCAATTCATAACGGTCAAAATATTTTCATATTTTTGTTGACTATAATTAATAATTCAGAATTCATAAATTAGTTATTAACCCCCGACAGGAAACGTTTCTGCATGTAGGGATGGGGAGGATATAAGGTTAGACAGTCTCCTCCGACTGGCCCTGTAATTAGTCCCCTGGGCGGGAGCTATACTTACCTTGTCCCATGTTTTTGGCTGTAATCATGCCACCTTAGGGTGATTGACAGCCCAGGCAAAGCCTGTGTCATCACTCTGCTCCATCGGCTTAGAGAGCAAAGTGGTGGTGAAGGCTGTCAATCACACTAAGATGGTGTGATTGACTTCCTGCTGAAGTGGTAACAGAAAATGAAGTGAAGGAGTTTAGGCATGCATGGGATAGGCATACAATTATCCTTCATATAAGACAGGGACAAGGACTATTTTGATAATATTCAGAATATTGGGCAGACTAGATGGGCCAATGGTTCTTATCTACCAACACATTCTATGTTTCTATCTCTAGAGGCAGGGACGTCTCCGGGGATGGTGATGAAGATTTTACCATATGAAATGCATTTCCACATGAAGATAAAATCTGATGACAGGTTCCCTTTTTTAAGATTATATCATTTTGAATGTGTGTAAAAATGTTATCATTTAGTATGGCAAAATTGAGTTCTCTGGGATTTTAATATTAGGATGATCTGATCTCATATTCTACTGCAGAGGAATTTGTTATTTGAATCTATATAACAGCGGTACTCAACTGGGGGACCGCGGTCCAGATCCAGACTGCGGCCACCATACATCCGGACGGTTTAAGGAACCGGCCAGAGGTGGCAGCCGCTGTCCTGGCACTCCTATGTATCGGTGTCTTTTAGACACTGATACAAACGAATAGCTGAGCGCTTCCCGGCCAGTGCTTCTCCTATGATACAGGCAGTGCGATTAGCTGCCTGCATCATCTGCTCTGGCCAGGCCTGACGAGAAGAGGCCAGAGCAGTAGAGCAGCGCGGGACCTGGGACAGAGAAGCAGAAGGACCGGGCTGTCCGCAGGATCAGCCATCTGCACCCGGCGCCATAAAAGTGAAAGTGAGAACGATGCAGGGATCTTGGGGTGGAGGTGGGTGTTAGGACAGAAGGGGATAAAGTGTTCTGGGGGGGGGGGGGGGGGGCATTAAAGTAAAAATATTAATTATGCAGGGGTCTTGGGGCGTGTGGATAAAAATGAAAATATGAATGATGCAGGGGTTTTGGGGGGTGTTAGGGCTGAAAGAGATAAAGGGGTAGGGGGGGTGCATAAAAGTGAAAATGTGAATGATGCAGGGGTCTTGGGGTGGTGTTAGGGCAGAAGGGGATAAAGGAGTCTGGGGGGCAGAAAAGTGAAAATAAGAATGATGCAGGGGTCTTGGGGGGCGGGGGTGGTGGTTTTAGAAGGGAATATAGGGGTCTGGGGTGGCCTAAAAGTGAAAATATGAATAATGGAGGGGTCTTGGGTGGGGGGGTGTTAGGACAGAAGGGGATAAAGGGGTCTGGGGGGGGGATAAAAGTGAAATTCTGAATGATGCTGGGGTCTTGGGGGGGTGTTGGGGCAGAAGGGGATAAAGGGGTCTAGGGGGGCATAAAAGTGAAAATAAGAATGATGCAGGGGTCTTGGGGGGTGTTAGGGCAGAAGGGGATAAAGAGGTCTGGGGGGCAAAAATATCAATGATGCAGAGGTCTTGGGGGGTGGTTGTTAGGGCAGAAGGGGATAAAGGAGTCTGGGGGGCAGAAAAGTGAAAATAAGAATGATGCAGGGGTCTTGGGGGGCGGGGGTGGTGGTTTTAGAAGGGGATATAGGGGTCTGGGGTAGCCTAAAAGTGAAAATATGAATAATGTAGGGGTCTTGGGGGGGGGGGGGGTGTTAGGACAGAAGGGGATAAAGGGGTCTGGGGGGGGGATAAAAGTGAAATTATGAATGATGCTGGGGTCTTGGGGGGGGGGGGGGTGTTGGGGCAGAAGGGGATAAAGGGGTCTAGGGGGGCATAAAAGTGAAAATAAGAATGATGCAGGGGTTTTGGGGGTGTTAGGGCAGAAGGGGATAAAGGGGTCTGCGGGGGCATAAAAGTGAAAATATGAATAATGCAGGGGTCTTGGGGGAGGGGTGCAAAGGCAGAAGGGGATAAAGGGTTCTGGGGAGGGGACATAAAATTGAAAATACTAATGATGCAGGGGTTTTGGAGGGGGGAGGTTAAAGCGGAAGGGGATAAAGGGGTCTGGGGGGGGCATAAAGGTGAAATTATGAATGATGCAGGGGTCTTGGGGGGGGGGTGTTGGGGCAGAAGGAGAAAAAAGGGTTGGGGGGCATAAAAGTAAAAATATGAATGATGCAGGGGTCTTGGGGGGGGGGTGTTAGGACAGAAGGGGATAAAGGGGTCTGGGGGGCATAAAAGTGAAAATTTGAATGATGCAGCGGTCTTGGGGCAGAAGGGGATAAAGAGGTCTGGGGGGCATAAAAGTGAAAATAAGAATGATGCAGGGGTCTTGGGGGTGTTAGGGCAGAAGGCGATAAAGGGGTCTGGGGGGCAGAATGATGCAGGTGTCTTGGGGGAGGGTGTTAGGGCATAAGGGGTAAAGGGGTATAGGGTAAGAACGATGCAGGGGTCCTGGGAAGGTTGTTCGAGAAGAAGAGGATAAAGGGATCAGGGGGGCAGAAAAGTGTAAAGAGGAATGATGAAGGAGTCTTGGTGGGAGTGTTAGGGTAGAAGGAAACAGAGGGGCCTGGGGGGGGGGAGGGGGACAAAAAAGTGGAAAGAAGGATTGATGATGCAGGGGTCAGGGGGACAGAGGAGTCTGGGGGGATCTGAAGGAGGGGGGAAAGATGGGTCTGGAAGGGGACCTAGGGGTCTGGAGGGACTTAAGGCCCATCCCTATTGAGGACATTCCTTCGGCAGAAATCTACTTGCAGCAGAGTCAAAATGTTTTCAATGGTTTTCTGCTGCTCTGTGCATACTGTGGAATTGCCACAGTGGAATTCCCCCAGAAGAAAGGACATAAATTCTAAGAACGAACATGTTTGTTCTTAGAGTGGACGTCCATTCTGCAGGTGGAATTCCACCGGACTGCACTCTCAACTATAGAGATAGCTCACGTCCGTGCAGTCCTACTGCCAATAGCTTCTGCGGTGCCTGCAGCAAGTGGAAATTCCACCGATTAAATGTCCACAGTGTGAAGAAGGCCTTAGGGGTCTGCAGAAGAAGGGGAAAAATGGGTCCCCGGGAGTACAGTGGCATTTAACAGAGGAGACAGTTTCTGGCAGTATTATTTTTAGTGATCATGATGCCTGGCAGGGTTATAATGATTATTGTTGTCATACAGATGATAAGGATCTGCTAACAAAGTAACCTATGATGTGCAGGCATCAAACTCTGCAGAGCTGAAAGAAGGCACATCATCTTGACCAGATGAAGAAGAAAAGGAAAGACAACAGAGAAGAAGTCCCCTGTGAGTCATTATACAATTGTGTATGCTGCCTGACGGTGCCCCATCAGAGCTGGAGACACTTGTAATTTTAGCAGTGATTCTGGGTGACAATGTACCTCATTCTGTGGCTGTCCAACTGTCACAAAACTACAACTCCCATAATGTCTGAAGCTTTGAATACATGATAGGAGTTGTAGCCTTGCAACAGCTAGAGAGCCACTTAAGCTGAGGTGATTTTAGAGTATGCAGCCTATTTTATTTTAATGGGTGTCTCTGCGCCACCCACCGTAAAAAAAAGATGGGCTGCATAGTCTAACATTCCCTATTTTTACTCCCAGTCCGGCCCTGGAAGTATGTGTATTACAGGAATTTACCAACCTTTAGTTCTGCAGTTGTTTGAAAACTACAGCACCCATCATGCTTTTCTGTCTGCCTGATGGCAGTTTTAGTTTTGCAACAGCTGGAGAGTTCATATGGGGCGGGGGTACCTCATTAATTGTTTTAAAGGACACAGAGGTGTTATTTGCTTCAGGTCACAGTGGCAATATAATATTCAGGGGCCCAGCATGTGGAAGTTTTATACTCAGGGGCACTGTGTAAGGCAGCATTATAATCCAGGGCACAATTTGTGGCAGTGCTATACTCAGGGACACGGTGTGGCAGAATTTTACTCAGGGACAGGGGTGTGGCAGTATTATATCAGGGGCATAGTGTTTGACAGCATTCTATTTAGGTATACAGCATGTGGCAGTATTATATCAGGGGCAGTAGTTGAGTATCCCTGCTATATAAAAAGCACTGAGATGATGCTAGAGATTATATTTTAACATTTTCCAAATACATCACTCTAGTATGTATGTGTGTGTGTGTGTGTGTGTGTGTCTTTATTATATACTCATTGGGGGAGATTTATCAAAACCTGTGCAGAGGAAAACTTGCCCAATTCCCCACAGCAACCAATCAGATTGCTTCTTTCATTTTTCACAGGCCTTCATAAAAATGAAAGAAGCGAGCTGATTGGTTGCTATGGGCAACTGGGCAAGTTTTCCTCTGCACAGGTTTTGATAAATCTCCCCCATTGATGTTTAAATCTGTATATTTGTATAATACCTATTATTTTATTATATAACAAAAACTTCTTCCTAGTACTACTGATATAAAATAACTTAATATATGAATAAATAGCCAGACCCAGAGATGTAAATTTGCATTTTCTGTTATGTTTTTAGCAATTAATAAAGGTCACATATTTTATAATTTTTGGTAACTATAATTAATTATTGAGTTATAATCGCTATTCTCCCGAATGTGCAACAACCTGATCTCCACCTCCTTGCCACAAAGCGGTGCATCATTGCTCACCAGGAGGTGCACGCAGGATTTCTATGGAATAAAAACCACTATATCAATATGACCAATAACAAACTATAGCGCTACACCATGACCAACTCTAAGTGATTACAGTACAGTTACATCCATTGACTCAAGGATGGCATCTTCTTTTCTATCTGGCTCAGATCACCATGAAGACTTTTTCCAGCCATAACTCGTCTCCGCAGCCAGACAAGCATTTTTCAGCACCCATTTCTACCATTTCCTTACCTATAGTGCCCCAAATAATGCCTCCATACTAAGAGTGAGTAGGTAAGTGTATTGGGGGGGAAGGGTAGGGGAATTAAGTGAAGGTGGGCAAATAGGTCCCTGGTGTCTAGATAATTACCCCTCCATTAGATAAATAGTAGATAGATAATTCCCCCTATAAGGTAGAAGCCCTGAGTAGGTAGATAATACCCCCATTAGGTAGAAGCCCCCAATAGAGGGATCACTGATAGAATTTTAAACAGCCTTTTCACTTTTTTTTCTCTCTGCTCTGCCTCTAGGGGGAGGGGTAGATTGGTCACAGGTGCTTAAATCTTTGTCTGGGACTCAGTTCTGAGCTTCCTCTGTCTGAGTGTTCCTTTGGAAGAGAGGCAGTTGAAAGAGTTGTAAAACGGGAGTTTGAAAGCAGGAGTTTGAGATCGCTGTGAGTGTTACTTTCCTTACACTGTAGGGACTTTAAACTCACAAGGTCTACTGAGAATTTAATTCTAATAGTTACTGTCTCTTTTTGGCTGTTAATCTGTGAAATTGCCGTAACTACATGGCCTCCATATTGGAAAATGCAGTTCGGTGTACATCTTGCAATCCAATCCTTGAACAGCAGTTTGAGGGTATATACTGCTGTGTGAGATGTGTGCGAGTTGTTCATTTGGAAGCCCAGATCCTGGATCTAGAGAAGCAACTGGCAACACTGAGACGCATTGACAACTTGGAGAGGAGTCTCCTGCTCACTTAGCAAGTACTGTCTGGGGTAGAGGTGGGGGAGGACAGTGGGACGGAGGTGCAGGACAGTCAGGCAGCTATCTGGGTTACAGTTAGAAAACGAGGTAGAGGGAAAAGTGTCAGGGAGGCTAGTCCTGAACTGGCACACACCAACAAGTTTGCCCGGTTGGCAGATGAGGGGGATGACATTTCAGAGCTAGCAGTACTGCAGCAGGTCTCTGCCTCTGACCGCCAGGGGGTTGTCTGCTCCAGTAAGGAGGAAGGAGTGCAGGGCAGACAGATACTGGTAGTGGGGGACTCAATTATTAGGGAGGACAGACAGGGCGAGCTGTCACAAAGACCCTTATGTTTCCAGCCCATTATTTTAAATGGTTATATTCTTTTTTTCTTCCTTCCCCCTCTTCTGCATAGTTATATGTGTATATTTAATAAAATTTGCATACTTATTTAATATTTGTGTGTTGCTGTGCTGATGCATATTCAGTGTTTTCCCTTTTCTTCTTTATTGCTATACTGCATACTCTTTGATACACTGATCAGCACCCACAATTGTTTATCATTGGACTGAGCCCCCAGTTCTTTACATATGCTTAACCCCTTCCCGCAGAATGGCATATATAAACGCCGGGTTGTGAAGTGCGTTCGCACATCCCGGTGTTTATAAATGACATTCAGTTAACCCGGCGATGCGCAGCATCGCACGGGTTAACTGGCAGAAGTCCCGCTGTTTCCAGCAGGGGACAACTTCTGCTTCACCCCCAGGACCATCCATTGATGGTCCTGGTCAGCGATCACTGTGATTGGTCCCTGTGGACCAATCACAGTGATCTGGGGTGAAAGTTCAGATCCCCCGCACTGCCCGCCCCTGGAAGTCAGGCAGAACGGGGGACGATGGCTGCGGGGGCTCGCGGGGACCTGCGGCATAGGTGGGGGAACACCAGGGGACCGGCGGCCTTACCTGGGGGACCGAGGAGCAGCGGCAGGACCGGCCACGTGGACGGCAGGTAAGTATATGGTCCTCAGAAGCAGCAGTGAAGATCTTCACTGCTGCTTCTAGGAGTCTGAAAACTACAACTCCCAGCATGCCTAGACAGCCTTTGGCTGTCTGGGCATGCTGGGAGTTGTAGTTTTGCAACATCTGGAGGGCCCCAGTTTGGAGACCATTGTATAATGGTCTCCAATCTGTGCTCTTCCAGCTGTTGCAAAACTACAACTCGCAGCATGCACTGACTGTCCAGGCATGCTGGGAGTTTTAGTTCAGCAACATCTGGCCCTTCAGATGTTGCCGAACTACAACTCCCAGCATGCCCTTCAGCTGTCTGGGCATGCTGGGAGTTGTAGTTTTGCAACAACTGGAGACACACTGGTTGGGAAACATTGTTTCTAACTCAGTGTTTCCTAACCTGTGTGCCTCCAGCTGTTGCAAAACTATAACTCCCAGCATGCACTAACAGACCATGCATGCTGGGAGTTGTAGTTTTGCAACATCCGGAGGGCCCCAGTTTGGAGACCATTGTATAATGGTCTCCAATCTGTGCTCTTCCAGCTGTTGCAAAACTACAACTCCCAGTATGCACTGACTGTCCAGGCATGCTGGGAGTTTTAGTTCAGCAACATCTGGCCCTTCAGATGTTGCCGAACTACAACTCCCAGCATGCCCTTCAGCTGTCTGGGCATGCTGGGAGTTGTAGTTTTGCAACAACTGGAGACACACTGGTTGGGAAACATTGTCTGTTTCTAACTCAGTGTTTCCTAACCTGTGTGCCTCCAGCTGTTGCAAAACTATAACTCCCAGCATGCACTAACAGACCATGCATGCTGGGAGTTGTGGTTTTGCAACAGCTGGTGCACCCCCCCCCCCCCTGTGAATGTACAGGGTGCATTCACATGGGCGAGGCTTTTACAGTGGGTTTCTCGCATCTTGAGATGCAGCAAATTTTGCGCCGGTAAACTCGCTGTAATCCCCCGCCCATGTGACTGTACCCTAAAAACACTACACTACACTAACACAAAATAAAATAAAAAGTTAAAATCACTACATATACACATACCCCTACACAGCCCCCCTCCCCCAATAAGAACGTCTGGTACGCCACTGTTTCCAAAGCAGAGCCTCCAGCTGTTGAAAAACAACAACTCCCAGTATTGCCGGACAGCCGTTGACTGTCCACGCATGCTGGGAGTTTTGCAACAGCTGAGGGCACCCTGTTTGGGAATCACTGGCGTAGAATACCCCTATGTCCACCCCTATGCAAATCCCTAATTTAGGCCTCAAATGCGCATGGCGCTCTCACTTTGGAGCCCTGTCGTATTTCAAGGCAACAGTTTAGGGCGACATATGGGGTATCGCCGTACTCGGGAGAAATTGCGTTACAAGGTTTGGGGGGCTTTTTCTTCTTTAACCCTTCATGAAAAGGAAATGTTGGGGTCTACACCAGAATGTTAGTGTAAAAAAATTTTATTTTTTACACTAACATGCTGATGTTGCCCTATACTTTACATTTTCACAAGAGGTAAAAGGGAATAAAGCCCCCCAAAATTTGTAACGCAATTTCTCCCGACTACAGAGATACCCCATATGTGAGCGCAAAGTGCTCTGGGGGCGCACAACAAGGCCCAGAAGGGAGAGCGCACCATGTACATTTGAGGTGATTTGCACAGGGGTGGCTGATTGTTACAGCGGTTTTGACAAACGCAAAAAAAACAAAACCCCACATGTGACCCCATTTCGGAAACGACACCCCTCACGGAATGTAATGAGGGGTGCAGTGAGAATTTACCCCCCACAGGTGTCTGACGGATCTTTGGAACAGTGGTCCGTGAAAATGAAAACTTGTACAGCCCACTGTTCCAAAGTTCTGTCAGACACCAGTGGGGGGCAAATGCTCACTGTACCCCTTGTTACGTTCCTCAAGGGGTCTCGTTTCCAAAATGGTATGCCATGTGTTTTTTTTTGCTGTTCTGGCACCAGAGGGGCTTCCTAAATGCGATATGCCCCCCGAGCAAAATTTGCTCTCAAAAAGCCAAATATGACTCCTTCTCTTCTGAGCATTGTAGTTCGCCCATAGTGCACTTCAGGTCAACTTATGGGGTACCTCCATACTCAGAAGAGAAGGGGTTACAAATATTGGGGGGTATTTCCTGCTATTAACCCTTGCAAAAATGTGAAATTTGGGGGGAAACACACATTTTAGTGGAAACATTTTTTTTTTTTTTTACATATGCAAAAGTCGTGAAACACCTGTGGGGTAATAAGGCTCACTTTATTCCTTATTACATTCCACAAGGGGCCTAGTTTCCAAAATGGTATGCCATGTGTTTTTTTTTGCTGTTCTGGCACCATAGGGGCTTCCTAAATGCGACATACCCCCCGAGCAAAATTTGCTCTCAAAAAGCCAAATATGACTCCTTCTCTTCTGAGCATTGTAGTTCGCCCATAGTGCACTTCAGGTCAACTTATGGGATACCTCCATACTCAGAAGAGAAGGGGTTACAAATATTGGGGGGTATTTCCTGCTATTAACCCTTGGAAAAATGTGAAATTTGGGGGGAAACAAACATTTTAGTGAAAAAAAATAATTTTTTTTTTACATATGCAAAAGTCGTGAAACACCTGTGGGGTATTAAGGCTCACTTCATTCCTTGTTATGTTCCTCAAGGGGTCTAGTTTCCAAAATGGTATGCCATGTGGGTTATTTTTGCTGTTCTGGCACCATAGGGGCTTCCTAAATGCAACATGCCCCCCAAAAACCATTTCAGAAAAACGTACTCTCCAAAATTCCCTTATCGCTCTTTCCCTTCTGAGGCCTCTACTGCGCCCCCCGAACACTTTACATAGACATATGAGGTATGTGCTTACTCGAGAGAAATCGGGCTACAAATATAAGTATACATTTTCTCCTTTTACCCCTTGCAAAAATTCAAAAATTGGGTCTACAAGAACATGCGAGTGTAAAAAATGAAGATTGTGAATTTTCTCCTTCACTTTGCTTCTATTCCTGTGAAACACCTAAAGGGTTAAAATGAGGACTGAATGTCATTTTGAATACTTTGGGGGTGCAGTTTTTATAATGGGGTCTTTTGTGGGGTATTTCTAATATGAAGACCCTTCAAATCCACTTCAAACCTGAACTGGTCCCTGAAAAATAGTGAGTTTGAAAATTTTGTGAAAAATTGTAAAATTGCTGCTGAACTTTGAAGCCCTCTGGTGTCTTCCAAAAGTAAAAACTCGTCACTTTTATGATGCAGACATAAAGTAGACATATTGTATATGTGAATAAAAAATTTTTTTATTTGTAATATACATTTTCCTTACAAGCAGAGAGCTTCAAAGATAGAAAAATGCAAAATTTTCAAATTTTTCATCAAATTTTAGGATTTTTCACAAGGAAAGGATACAAGTTACCACAAAAATTTACCACCATGTTAAAGTAGAATATGTCACGAAAAAACAATCTCGGAATCAGAATGATAACTAAAAGCATTCCAGAGTTATTAATGTTTAAAGTGACAGTGGTCAGATGTGCAAAAAACACTCTGGTCCTTAAGGCCAAAATGGGCTTGGTCCTGAAGGGGGTTTAAGACCAAGGGATCGACAAACAGTGTGTTGTCTACCTGGCGCTCGAGTTCGACACATCACGGATCGGGTTGACAGGTTGCTGGGTGGGGCTGGAGAGGACCTAGCAGTCATGGTACATATTGGCACCAATGACAAAGTAAGAGGTAGGTGGAGGGTGGAGTATCCTTAAAAAATATTTCAGGGACTTAGGCCGGCAGCTTAATGCAAGGACCTCCAAGGTAATATTTTCTGAAATATTACCTGTACCACGAGCCACACCACAGAGGCAGCAGGAGATTAGGGAGGTGAACAAGTGGCTCAGAAACTGGTGTAAGAAGGAGGGGTTTGGAGTTATGGAGAACTGGGCTGACTTCGCTGTCGGATACCAGCTCTACCGTAGGGATGGGATGCACCTCAATGGGGAGGGTGCAGCTGTGCTTGGGGAGAAGATGGCTAGAAGGGTGGAGGAGTGTTTCAACTAGGGACTGGTGGGGGAGGAAACCTACAACATAGAGGGGGAAGATAGTGTAGATAGAGAGGGGGTATTTATTAATGTACCTGAGGGTGGAGCGGAGGGAGGGGATAGAATAGTTAATAGGGATAGGCTTCATAGGGAAAAAAAATATACACCATTGAATAGCATGTTGACTAATGCCAGAAATCTGTCCAATAAAACTGACGAACTGGAGTTGATAATGTCTGAGGAGAATTATGACATAGCGGGTATAACAGAAACTTGGTTTGACGATAGCTGTGACTGGGCGGTCTACATACAGGGTTATAGTCTATTCAGGAAGGATCAGACAAAACGGAAACGGAGAGGAGTTTGTCTTTATGTAAAGTCCAGTCTGAAGGTCGCACTACGGGAGGGAAATGATAATGTGGAGTCATTATGGGTAGAAATATATGGAGATAAAAATTTAAAACATTCTGACAGGGGTTTGCTATAAGCCACCAAACATAATGAAAGAGGCAGAAGATCAATTACTGAGGCAAATAAACAAGGTAGCAAATCAGAATGAGATGATAATAATGGGGGACTTTAACTATCCTGATACAAACTGGGAGAATGAGACCTGTGAATCTCATAAAGGAAACAGGTTTCTGACTATAACTAAAGACAATTATCTGTCCCAAATGGTTCAGGGCCCGACCAGAGGGGGCGCACTGCTAGACTTTATATTAACCAACAGACCTGACTGAGTAACTAATGTGCAGGTAGAAGGACACCTAGGAAATAGTGATCATAATTTAATACATTATAACTTGTTCTATAATAAGGGAACCTCACGAAAGGCCATAAAAAAAATGAACTTTAGGAAGGCTAAGTTTGATCAACTCAGAGAAGCCCTTAACAATATAAAATGGCAAAATATCCTCAAAAACAAGAATACTGACACTAAATGAGAAGGATTGGGCTGGGGAAGAATGTGTGCAAGTGGGTAAGTAACTGGCTCAGAGATAGGAAACAGAGAGTTGTTATTGTGCTCTCCTGCAGGGCTCACCCCTTGCTCACCTTCTATTAATGCATTGTAAATGTGGTGTGTACATATTGTTCATTATACATAAAGTTGTACAAATGTATAGGACCTTCCTGGATCATGTGATCTACTGTCATGTGATGTACCCAGAGTTCCCTGGGTACAGGACCTACAGGCTCTGCAACCAATGGGCTTTAGTCCAGCCTCCTTAGTATATAAGGGGCTGTAGTCTCTAAACTCGCTCTCTTATCTCCTAGATTTCAGAAAAGCACAATACCTGACTATCTAAATTAATCTCAGCTAGGCCAAAGCCTAAAGAACCTGCAGCCACTTCAAAACGTGAGTTATCAAGCTCTATCTACAATTCTATTGACTACTACTCAAGGATAATATTAGTAGCACAGTGGCCTGCATAAATCCTCTCAATACTACAAGTCCCAGCAAGCCTGTGAGGTATCCTGCATCCCGATTGCCTCAAGAGAAACTGCATAACTGTAAAGACTGTTCCATAAGAAGTTTGAGTAAAATTCCAGTAATCGCACAATTCCTGCTGCGGACATTCCTTTATTGCCTGCCGTTTCTGGGTTGGTTGTCAGCAGGGCCTTATACAGAAAACAACCACATCCTGGCATCACGACTAATCAGGGGTTAATAACACCTTACCCAACAGGGTTAATACCACCAGACCCTGCTACACTATTGCAAAACCCTGACACGACATTATTATTGGTACTTATTCTGATTGGGTGACCGTTACTAGTGGGGTACCACAGGGGTCAGTCTTGGGTCCTGTTCTATTTAATATATTCATTAATGACCTTGTAGAGGGGTTGAACAGTAAAGAAGCAATCTTTCCAGATGATACTAAACTCTGTAAAGCGATAAACACTATAGAGGACAGTGCACTATTGCAAATGGATCTGCATAGGTTGGAGGTTTGGGCTGAGAAGTGACAGATGAGATTCAACACTGATAAATGTAAGGTAATGCACATGGGGAAGAAAAATCCGGGCTGGGATTATGTATTAAAGGAGAACTATGGGATTGAAAAATGTATCCCCTATCTGACCGCTGGGGCCTCCCCCCCCCCCCCCCCCAGCGTCGGACACGCCCCCTCCATGGGAGAGCCGGAAATTGCCGAAGGCAGCGCTACGGTTCTCCCATAGCAGTAAATGGAGGGCGCATGTTAGCCGCCGCCTCGTGCGGTGGTCGACACGCGCTCTCTATGCAGAGAGCCGCGGCCCCGTACGGGAGATCGTGGGGGGCCCCAGCAGTCGGACCCCCCGCGATCTGAAACTTATCCCCTAGTTCTCCTTTAACCCCTTAAGGACAATGGACGTACTCCTACGCCCCCGTTTCCGAGTCCTTAAGGACCGAGGACGTAGGAGTACGTCCTGTCCAATCCTGGCCCCCCGCCGCTAGCCGGAGGGGAACCGGTGCCCGATGCCTGCTGAAATCGTTCAGCAGGCATCGCGGC
The DNA here is from genome assembly GCF_029499605.1 of Hyla sarda. Lineage (NCBI taxonomy): Eukaryota > Metazoa > Chordata > Amphibia > Anura > Hylidae > Hyla > Hyla sarda. The sequence continues at coordinate 303,383,994 of NC_079190.1, read as the reverse complement.
ATATCGCCCAGGGGGGTCATAATGACAATTCAGCCCAGCGATCTGTGTCGATTCCGGGTCAATCGGGTCTCCAGTGACCCGGTGACCCGGAATTACTGGCTGATCGGGGCCGTCTCTGACGGCCCCGAACAGCCATAGCCAGCCACCTCACGATCGCCCTGATTCGTCGCCCGGTTTACCGGCCGACCAATCAGGGCACCTGCTGCGGGTGTCACTCCCGCAACCCGCTCCACCCCTCTTCCGGAGGATGTGAGCTGGTGCGGGACGTGCACCCCGGCAGCTGGGGACCCCGATCCCCGGTGTCAATGTTGGGATCGGGGCCCCAGGAGCAGCGGCGGCGGCGAGGGACTGACCTGTGTCCCGGAGCAGCAGTAGGAGGTGAGTGACAGCCTCCTGCTGTTGCTTAGCAACAGCTTCCAGCATGCAAAAAGGGCATGCTGAGAGCTGTAGTTATGCAACAGCAGGAGGCAGACCACCACAACTCCCAGCATTCCCTTATGGGCATGCTGGGACTTATAGTTTTGCAACAGCTGGAGGCACATTTTTTCTATGGAAAAGTGTACCTTCAGCTGTTGTATAACTACAACTCCCAGCTTGCACAATCAGCTAAAGTGCATGCTGGGAGTTGTAGTGGTGCATCTGCTGGTTGCATAACTACAACTCCCAGCATGCCCGTTGGCTGTCGGTGACTGCTGAGAGTTGTAGTTTTGCAACAGCTGAAGGCACACTGGTTGTGAAACACTGAGTTAAGTAGAAAACCAGTGTGTCTACAGCTGTTGCATAACTACAATCCCCAGCATCGCCAGCCAAAGTAGTATGCCTCCAGCTGTTGCATAACTACAAGACCCAGCATGCCCTTCCGCTGTCCGTTCATGCTGGGGGTTGTAGCTTTTGCAACAGCTGAAGGCACACTGGTTGCAAAACACTGAGTTTGTTACCAAACTCAGTGTTTCACAACCAGTGTGCCTCCAGCTGTTTTAAAACTACAACTTCCAGCATGCACTGATAGACCGTACATGCTGGGAGTTGTAGTTTTGCAACAGCTGGATGTTTCTCCCCCCCAATGTGAATGTACAGGGTACACTCACATGGGCGGAGGTTTACAGTAAGTATCCGGCTGCAAGTTTGAGCTGCGGCAAATTTTCTGCCACAGCTCAAACTGCCAGCGAGAAACTACTGTGAACCCCTGCCCGTGCGACTGTACCCTAAAAACACTACACTACACTAACACATAATAAAATAAAAAGTCAAAAACACTACATATACACATACCCCTACACAGCTCCCCTCCCCAATAAAAATGAAAAACGTCTGGTACGCCACTGTTTCCAAAACAGAGCCTCCAGCTGTTGCAAAACAACTACTGTCCAGGCATGCTGGGAGATTTACAACAGCTGGAGGCACCCTGTTTGGGAATCACTGGCGTAGAATACCCCTATGTCCACCCATATGTAAGTCCCTAATTTAGGCCTCAAATGCGCATGGCGCTCCCACTTTGGAGCCCAGTCGTATTTCAAGGCAACAGTTTAGGGCCACAAATGGGGTATCGCCGTACTCGAGAGAAATTGTGTTACAAATTTTGGGGGGGGGGGGGGGTATTTTCTGCTATTACCCTTTTTAAAAATGTAAATTTTTTGGGAAACCAAGCATTTTAGGTAAAAAAATAAATATTTTTTTTTACATATGCAAAAGACGTGAAACACCTGTGGGGTATAAAGGTTCACATTACCCCTTGTTATGTTCCCCGACGGGTCTAGTTTCCAAAATGGTGTGCCATGTGTTTTTTTTTTTGCTGTTCTGGCACCATAGAGGCTTCCTAAATGCGGCATGCCCCCAGAGCAAAATTTGCTTTTAAAAAGCCAAATGTGACTACTCCTCTTCTGAGACCTGTAGTGCAACAGCAGAGCACTTTTCACCCCCATATGGGGTGTTTTCTGAATCGGGAGAAATTGGGCTTCAAATTTTTGGGGGGATTTTCTGCTATTACCCTTTTTAAAAATGTAAAAATGTTGGTGTTTTTTGCTGTCCTGGCACCATAGGGGCTTCCTAAAGGTGACATGCCCCCCAAAAACCATTTGTCGCTCCTTCCATTCTGAGCCCTCTACTGCGCCCGCTGAACAATTAACATAGACATATGATGTATGTGCTTACTCGAGAGAAATTGGGTTTCAAATACTAGAAAAATTTTCTCCTTTTTACCCCTTGCAAAAATTTCAAAATTGGGTCTACAAGAACATGCAAGTGTAAAAAATGAAGATTTTGAATTTTCTCCTTCACTTTGCTGCTATTCCTGTGAAACACCTAAAGGGTTAAAACACTTACTGAAAGTCATTTTGAATACTTTGGGGGGTGCAGTTTTTATAATGGGGTCATTTATGGGGTATTTCTAAGATGAAGACCCTTCAAATCCACTTCAAAACTGAAATGGTCCCTGAAAAATAGTGAGTTTGAAAATTTTGTGAAAAATTTCAAAATTGCTGCTGAACTTTGAAGCCCTCTGGTGTCTTCCAAAAGTAAAAACTCATAAATTTTATGATAAAAACATAAAGTAGACATATTGCATATGTGAACCAAAAAAAAAAGTATTTTGATTATCCATTTTTCCTTACAAGCAGAGAGCTTCAAAGTTAGAAAAATGCAAAATTTTCATTTTTTTCATCAAATTTGGGGATTTTTCACCAAGAAAGGATGCAAGTTAACATAAAAATTTACCACTATGTTAAAGTAGAATATGTCACGAAAAAACAATCTCGGAATCAGAATGATAACTAAAAGCATCCCAGAGTTATTAATGTTTAAAGTGACAGTGGTCAGATTTGCAAAAAACGCTCTGGTCCTTAAGGTGTAAAATGGCCTGGTCCTTAAGGGGTTAAATGGTAGCACACTTGGGACAACTGACATGGAAAAGGACTTAGGAATCTTAGTTAATAGTAAACTTATCTGTAGTGACCAGTGTCGGGCAGCTGCTGCCAAGGCAAATAAAATCATGGGGTGCATCAATAGGGACATAGATGCTGTTACGCCTAGCGCTCCGGGTCCCCGCTCCTCCCCGGAGCGCTCACGGCGTCTCTCTCCCCGCAGCGCCCCGGTCAGTCCCGCTGACCGGGAGCGCTGCACTGTCATGGCCGTCGGGGATGCGATTCGCACAGCGGGACGCGCCCGCTCGCGAATCGCATCCCAGGTCACTTACCCGTCCCGGTCCCCTGCTGTCATCTGCTGGCGCGCGCGGCTCCGCTCTCTAGGGCGCGCGCGCGCCAGCTCTCTGCGACTTAAAGGGCCAGCGCACCAATGATTGGTGCCTGGCCCAATTAGCTTAATTGGCTCCCATCTGCTCCCTGCCTTTATCTGACCTCCTCCCATGCACTCCCTTGCCGGATCTTGTTGCCTTGTGCCAGTGAAAGCGTTTAGTGTGTCCAAAGCCTGTGTACCTGAACTTCTGCTACCCATCCTGACTACGAACCTTGCCGCCTGCCCCCGACCTTCTGCTACGTCTGACCTTGCCTCTGCCTAGTCCTTCTGTCCCACGCCTTCTCAGCAGTCAGCGAGGTAGAGCCGTTGCTAGTGGATACGACCTGGTTGCTACTGCCGCAGCAAGACCATCCCGCTTTGCGGCGGGCTCTGGTGAAAACCAGTAGCCTCTTAGAACCGGTCCACTAGCACGGTCCACGCCAATCCCTCGCTGACACAGAGGATCCACTACCTGGAAGCCGAATCGTGACAGTAGATCCGGCCATGGATCCCGCTGAGGTGCCGCTGCCAAGTCTCGCTGATCTTCCCACGGTGGTCGCTCAGCAATCGCAGCAGATTGCCCAACAAGGACAGCAGCTGTCGCAGTTGACCGCCATGTTACAGCAACTTCTGCCTCTGCTACAGCAGCAACCATCTCCTCCGCCAGCTCCTGCACCTCCTCCGCAGCGAGTGGCCGCTCCTAACCTCCGCTTGTCCCTGCCGGACAAATTTGATGGGGACTCCAGACTCTGCCGTGGATTTTTGTCTCAGTGTTCCCTGCATATGGAGATGTTGTCAGACTTGTTTCCTACAGAACGGTCTAAGGTGGCGTTCGTAGTGAGCCTTCTTTCAGGAAAGGCCTTGTCTTGGGCCACACCGCTCTGGGACCGCAATGATCCTGCCACAGCCACAGTCCAGTCCTTCTTTGCTGAAGTCCGAAGTGTCTTTGAGGAACCTGCCCGAGCCTCTTCTGCTGAGACTGCCTTGCTGAACCTGGTCCAGGGTAATTCTTCCGTTGGCGAGTACGCCATACAATTCCGTACTTTTGCTTCTGAACTATCCTGGAATAATGAGGCTCTCTGCGCGACCTTTAAAAAAGGCCTATCCAGTCGCATCAAGGATGTGCTGGCCGCACGAGAGATTCCTGCCAACCTCCAAGAACTCATCCATCTAGCTACCCGCATTGACATGCGTTTTTCTGAGCGACACCAAGAGCTCCGCCAGGAAAAAGACTTAGATCTCTGGGCACCTCTCCCACAGCATCCTTTGCAGTCTATGCCTGGGCCTCCCGCCGAGGAGGCCATGCAAGTGGATCGGTCTCGCCTGACCCAGGAAGAGAGGAATCGCCGTAGAGAAGAAAATCTCTGTCTGTACTGTGCCAGTACCGAGCATTTCTTGGTGGATTGCCCTATCCGTCCTCCACGCCTGGGAAACGCACGCACGCACCCAGCTCACGTGGGTGTGGCATCTCTTGGTTCTAAGTCTTCTTCTCCACGTCTCACGGTGCCCGTGCGGATTTCTCCTACAGCCAACTCCTCCTTCTCAGCCGTGGCCTGCTTGGACTCTGGTGCCTCCGGGAATTTTATTGTGGAGTCCTTTGTTAATAAATTCAGCATCCCGGTGTCCCGTCTCGCCAAACCGCTCTACATTTCCGCGGTCAACGGAGCCAGATTGGACTGCACCGTGCGTTACCGCACAGAACCCCTCCTGATGTCTATCGGACCCCACCACGAAAGGATTGAGTTCTTCATTCTCCCCAGTTGTACCTCTGAGGTCCTCCTCGGTCTGCCATGGCTCCGGCTTCATTCCCCCACCCTTGATTGGACCACCGGGGAGATAAAGAACTGGGACTCTGCCTGCCATAGGAAGTGCCTCTCCCCCCCTCCCAGTCCCGTCAGGCAAACCTCTGTGCCTCCTCATGGCCCCCGTCCTGGTGTCACACTGCCCCGTGCCAGGCTTCGCCCTCTGCCCTCCCTCCCCATTCCCACTCCTGCTGTACTGCCTGCCGTTGAGGAAACCCTCCATTTTTTCCCGGTGTCCTCATCCCAGGGGAGGCAGTTGCCGGTCAAAGAAAAGGGGAGACCTAAGGGGGGGGGGTACTGTTACGCCTAGCGCTCCGGGTCCCCGCTCCTCCCCGGAGCGCTCACGGCGTCTCTCTCCCCGCAGCGCCCCGGTCAGTCCCGCTGACCGGGAGCGCTGCACTGTCATGGCCGTCGGGGATGCGATTCGCACAGCGGGACGCGCCCGCTCGCGAATCGCATCCCAGGTCACTTACCCGTCCCGGTCCCCTGCTGTCATCTGCTGGCGCGCGCGGCTCCGCTCTCTAGGGCGCGCGCGCGCCAGCTCTCTGCGACTTAAAGGGCCAGCGCACCAATGATTGGTGCCTGGCCCAATTAGCTTAATTGGCTCCCATCTGCTCCCTGCCTTTATCTGACCTCCTCCCATGCACTCCCTTGCCGGATCTTGTTGCCTTGTGCCAGTGAAAGCGTTTAGTGTGTCCAAAGCCTGTGTACCTGAACTTCTGCTACCCATCCTGACTACGAACCTTGCCGCCTGCCCCCGACCTTCTGCTACGTCTGACCTTGCCTCTGCCTAGTCCTTCTGTCCCACGCCTTCTCAGCAGTCAGCGAGGTAGAGCCGTTGCTAGTGGATACGACCTGGTTGCTACTGCCGCAGCAAGACCATCCCGCTTTGCGGCGGGCTCTGGTGAAAACCAGTAGCCTCTTAGAACCGGTCCACTAGCACGGTCCACGCCAATCCCTCGCTGACACAGAGGATCCACTACCTGGAAGCCGAATCGTGACAGATGCCCACGACAAGGAAATAATTCTACCGCTGTACAAATCACTAGTCAGACCACACATAGAATACTGTGTACAGTACTGGGCACCACTGTACAAGAAAGATATAGTGGAGCTGGAGAGGGTTCAAAGACTGGCAACCAGGGTAATACGGGAAATGGGAGGACTACAGTACACAGAAAGATTATCAGAATTGAGGTTATTTAGTTAAGAAAAAAAAAGGCTTAGGGGCGACCTAATAACTATGTATAAATATATCAGGGGACCCTAAAAAGATCTCTCCCATGATCTATTTATACCCAGGACTGTATTCATAACAAGGGGGCATCCTCTATGTCTTGAGTAAAGAAGGTTACTACACCAGCACATACGGGGGTTCTTTGCAGTGAGCCATTTTTTTGTTTTCTGTTATTTTGAAAGTGTAAATGATGGAAATAAAATCTAACTTTTGTTGACATATTATAAGAATGTCTAATCTGTAATTTGATGCCTTTTGGAGATTTTTCCATCTTTCCTTGGCTTCTTTATGCACATTAATACAAATTTTTACATGGGGTGCCCAAACTTTTGATCCCCACTGTAGGGATAGAACGTTGATCCAAGGATTTATTCTGATTGCCACGCTATAATGCAGTTACTTCTGTGAATGTTTATTACTGCTCTTTATTAAGCAGTCCAATTATATGTTAATTAATGTCCTTTGCATGTTTAGTTCACAAATAGAGCAACTGATGGAGTGCACTTCATACAATCATAGATGCAGAGCCTCTAGTGCAGTGGTCTCCAACCTATGGACCTTCAGATGTTGCAAAACTTAAACTCCCATCATGCCCGGACAGCCAACGGCTGTCCGGGCATGCTGGGAGTTGTAGTTTCGCAACATCTGGAGGTCCTTAGGTTGAAGACCACTGCTGTAGTGTTATTCAAAGTGCATATATAATTAGGTGTTACTGTTTTTTTTTGTGTAAACTGCGCATTCATAAACATAAGATGCATAATTTTGCCTTGATGTCAGGACCCTTTTTGTATAATTGCACAAAGTCCTGTGTATTACATCGGGTCCCTATATTAGCACCAGGTAATGTATTCACTGTTCACTTTATTGCAAATGTCCCAACACTGCGCTATTGCACTAGTGCCCGTCACTCCATTTCCTAATCCACATATGTACACAGCTTCCTTTGTTATGCATTGGCTGCAGATTGTATAACACTATGCCATTGCTGTTTCCTAGGTAGTGGTAGCTGGTTTCAAGTATTTGGGCTCCGTTCACATTACTATAGGCGATCCTAAGTGTTTCATCCACTTCAATTAATCAGGGATCACTTTGTAGCGTGTATTCTTCTAATATCGCTTCACGGGCCACCAGTGACGGGCACTAATGCAATAGCGCAGTGTTGGGACATTTGCAATAAAGTGAACAGTGAATACATTACCTGGTGCTAATATAGGGACCCGATGTAATACACAGGACTTTGTGCAACTATACAAGGGTCCTGACATCAAGGCAAAGTTATGCACCTTATGTTTATGAATGCGCAGTTTACACAAAATGTGAAACAGTAACACCTAATTATATATGCACTTTGAATAACACTAGAGGCTCTGCATCTATGATTGTATGAAATGACTCTATCAATTGCTCTATTTGTAAACTAAACATACAAAGGACATTAACTCACATATAATTGGATTGCAAAATAAAAAGCAGTAATAAACATTCACAGAAGTAACTGCATAATAGCGTGTCTATGTGAAAAGGGTCTAGTAGAGTAAGTGTGAAGTGACACTGTGTATTGCGATCTGACTTTGCCTACATGCTATCTACCTAGCTATCAACTACCAATCCACCTAGCTATCAACTGACCTAGCTAGCTAAAAACCAACCTACATACCTTATAGACACTAATTTGAATAGGGACCTTCCATACGATAAGATATACCTTTTATTAAGTTCCATTTAAATATTGACTTACACTACAAAATAAATGTCACGATTCGGCTGGCTGGAGGTGGATCCTCTGTGCCAGAGAGGGATTGGCGTGGACCGTGTCGGTGGACCGGTTCTAAGTTGCTTCTGGTTTTCACCAGAGCCCGCCGCAAAGCGGGATGGTCTTGCAGCGGCGGTAGCAACCATGTCGTATCCACCGGCAAAGGCTCAACCTCTCTGACTGCTGAGATAAGCGCGGTACAAGGCAGTAGACAAGAGCAAGGTCGGACGTAGCAGAAGGTCAGGGCAGGCAGCAAGGATCGTAGTCACGGGCAACGGCAGGAGGTCTGGAACACAGGCTAGGAACACACAAGGAAACGCTTTCACTGGCACAATGGCAATAAGATCCGGCAAGGGAGTGCAGGGGAAGTGAGGTATAAATAGGGAAGTGCACAGGTGAAGGTACTGATTAAAACCCATGCGCCAATCAGTGGTGCACCGGCCCTTTAAATCGCAAAGACCCTAGGGCCCTAGGGAGCGGGGCCGCGCGCGCCGGGACAGCACAGACGGGGAACGAGTCTGGTAAGCGGGTCGGGATGCGCACCGCGAGCGGGCGCGTCCCGCATCGCGAATCGCATCCCGGCTGGGAACATTATCGCAGCACACCCGGTCAGCAGGTCTGACCGGGGCGCTGCGAATGGAAGAACGCTGTGAGCGCTCTGGGGAGGAGCGGGGACCCGGAGCGCTCGGCGTAACAGTACCCCCCCCCCCCTTGGGTCTCCCCCTCTTTTTGGTACCTGAGAATTTGAGGATAAGGTTCTTGTCAAGGATGTTGTCCTCGGGTTCCCATGACCTCTCCTCTGGGCCGCAATTCTCCCAATCAACAAGAATTTTTTTTTTTTACCTCTGACCGTCTTGGATGCCAGAATTTCTTTCACCGAAAAGATGTCAGAGGACCCGGAAACAGGAGTGGGAGCAACAACCTTGGGAGAGAAGCGGTTAAGGATGAGTGGTTTAAGGAGAGAGACATGGAAAGCATTGGGAATACGGAGAGAGAAGGAGGAAGAAGGAGTTTGTAAGAGACAGGGTTGATTTGGCACTTGATTTTGAAAGGACCAAGATAACGTGGTCCCAGTTTATAACTGGGGACACGAAAGCGGACATACTTGGCGGAGAGCCATACTTTGTCTCCGGGAGAAAAAATGGGGGGAATTCTTCTTTTTCTATCGGCATGTTTCTTCATCCGGGATGAGGCCTGTAGGAGAGAATTTTGAGTCTCTTTCCAGATGGTGGAGAAGTCCCGAGTCACCTCATCAACAGCGGGCAAACCAGAAGGCATGGGAGTGGGAAGGGGGGGGGGGAAGAGGATGACGGCCGTACACCACAAAAAATGGGGATTTAGCGGAAGACTCAGAGACTCTGAAATTGTACGAGAATTCGGCCCATGGTAGAAGATCGGCCCAGTCATCCTGGCGGGAGGATACAAAATGTCGCAAATAGTCACCCAGAACCTGATTAATTCTTTCCACTTGCCCATTGGATTGGGGATGATAAGAAGACGAGAAGTTTAATTTGATTTTAAGTTGATTACAGAGGGCCCTCCAGAATTTTGACACAAATTGAACGCCTCTATCCGAGACGATATGCGTAGGAAGCCCATGAAGGCGAAAAATGTGTATAAAAAATTGTTTCGCCAACTGAGGCGCAGAAGGAAGACCTGGAAGAGGGATAAAATGTGCCATCTTGGAGAATCGATCAACGACCACCCAAATAACTGTGTTGCCATGGGATAAAGGTAAGTCAGTAATAAAGTCCATACCAATCTGAGACCATGGTCGCTCAGGAACAGGCAGAGGATGGAGGAGACCAGCAGGCTTCTGGCGAGGGGTCTTGTCCCGGGCACAGACTGTACAAGCCTGCACGAAATCAACAACATCAGCTTCCAGGGTAGGCCACCAATAAAATCGAGAGATGAGCTGGATGGATTTTTTGATGCCAGCATGGCCTGCGAGGTGTGAGGAGTGTCCCCACTTGAGAATCCTGAGGCGCTGGCGTGGAGAGACGAAGGTCTTCCCTGGAGGAGTTTGTCTGATGGAGGCTGGAGAAGTGGAGATCAGACAGGAGGAATAATGTGTTGCGGGGAAGCTTCCACTTCAGAGGCATCCGATGAACGAGAGAGGGCGTCAGCCCTAATGTTCTTGTCAGCAGGGAGAAAATGAATTTCAAAGTTAAAACGGGCAAAGAACAACGACCATCTAGCCTGGCGAGGGTTCAGCCGTTGGGCAGACTGAAGATAAGAGAGATTCTTGTGATCAGTGTATATAATAACTGGATATTTGGATTCCTCCAGCAGGTGCCTCCATTCTTCAAGCGCCAATTTTATGGCCAGTAGTTCTCGATCACCAATGGAGTAGTTTTTCTCCGCCGGAGAGAAGGTCCTAGAAAAGAAACCACAAGTAACAGCATGTCCGGAAGAATTTTTCTGTAGGAGTACTGCTCCAGCTCCCACCGAGGAGGCGTCTACCTCCAGCGAGAAGAGCCTAGATGGATCAGGTCTGGAGAGTACGGGAGCAGAAGAAAAGGCAGTTTTGAGATGATTGAATGCATCTTCCACTTGAGGAGGCCAGGACTTAGGGTTGGCGTTTTTCTTGGTTAGGGCCACGATAGGGGCCACAATAGTGGAAAAATTCGGAATAAATTGTCTGTAATAATTGGCAAACCCCAAGAAACGTTGGAGAGAATGGAGTCCGGAGGGGCGTGGCCAATCCAATACGGCTGATAGTTTGTCTGGGTCCATTTGGAGTCCCTGGCCAGAGACTAAGTATCCTAGGAAGGGAAGAGATTGACATTAAAAGAGTCATTTTTCCCTTTTGGCATATAATTGATTGTCCTGAAGTCTCTGAAGAACCATGCGGACATGCCGGCGGTGTTCTTCTAGGTTAGCAGAAAAAATCTAAATATCGTCTAGGTAGACCACAACACAGGTATATAGGAGATCACGAAAAATTTCATGTACAAAGTCTTGGAAGACGGCAGGGGCGTTGCAAAGCCCAAAGGGCAGAACCAGATATTCAAAGTGTCCATCTCTGGTGTTAAACGCGGTCTTCCACTCATCCCCCTCCCTGATGCGGATGAGATTATATGCACCTCTTAAGTCCAGCTTGGTAAAGATGTAGGCGCCTCGTAGGCGGTCAAAGAGTTCCGAGATAAGAGGTAGGGGATAGCGGTTTTTTACAGTGATTTTATTAAGTCCGCGGTAATCAATGCAAGGACGTAAGGAGCCGTCTTTTTTGGAAACAAAGAAAAATCCAGCTCCGGCAGGGGAGGAAGACTTGCGGATAAACCCCTTTTTTAAATTCTCTTGGATGTACTCCGACATGGCTTGTGTTTCAGGAGCAGACAGAGGATAGATTCTGCCCCGGGGTGGAGTAGTACCAGGGAGGAGGTCAATAGGACAGTCATAAGGCCTGTGAGGAGGCAAAGTCTCTGCTTGTTTTTTGCAAAAAACATCAGCATAGTCCAGATAGGCCTTGGGGAGACCAGGTATCGGAGGAGCCACAGGGTCTTGACTGACAGTACTGGGAGCAGGCTTAAGACAGTTCTTGTGGCAAGTAGTACCCCAGTTCTTGATCTCCCCGGTGGTCCAATCAAGGGTTGGGGAATGGCGTTGAAGCCACGGTAGTTCAAGAAGAATTTCTGAAATGCAGTTAGAGAGGACCAGAGATTCAATCTTTTCGTGATGGGGTCCAATGCACATTAGGAGGGGTTCCGTGCGGTAACGCACAGTACAGTCCAATCTTTCATTATTCACAGAGGCGATGTAGAGGGGTCTGGCGAGACTGGTCACCGGGATGTTGAACCTGTTGATGAAGGAGGCCAAAATAAAATTTCCTGCAGATCCGGAATCCAAGAAGGCCACAGCTGAGAAGGTAGAAGAAGAAATCCGCACAGGCACAGTAAGACGTGGAGAAGCAGAGTTCACATCAAGAGCTGTCTCACCTTTGTGCGGAGTCGGAGTGCGTCTTTCCTGACGTGGAGGTCGGATAGGACAATCCTTCAAGAAATGTTCGGTACTGGCACAGTACAGGCAAAGGTTCTCCATGCGGCGTCGTGTCCTCTCTTGAGGTGTCAAGCGAGACCGGTCAACTTGCATAGCCTCCACGGCAGAAGGCACAGGAAAGGATTGCAGTGGAACAGATGAGAGAGGAGCCGGGGAGAGAAACCGCCTTGTGCGAACAAAGTCCATATCCTGGCGGAGCTCCTGGCGCCTTTCGGAAAAACGCATGTCAATGCGGGTGGCAAGATGAATAAGTTCATGCAGGTTAGCAGGGATTTTTTAAAGGTCGCGCAGAGGGCCTCGTTATTCCAGGACAATTCGGAGGCGAGAGTACGGAATTGGATGGCGTACTCGCCAACAGAAGAATTACCCTGGACCAGGTTCAGCAGGGCAGTCTCGGCAGAAGAGGCTAGGGCAGGTTCCTCGAAGACACTTCGAATCTACGTGAAGAAAGAGTGTACAGAGGCAGTGACAGGATCATTGCGGTCCCAGAGTGGTGTGGCCCATGACAGGGCTTTCCCAGACAGAAGGCTGACTACGAAAGCCACCTTTGACCTTTCAGTTGGAAATTGGTCCAACATCATCTCCAAATGCAGGGAACATTGTGAAAGAAAACCACGACAAAATTTAGAGTCCCCATCAAATTTGTCCGGCAATGATAAACGGAGGCTGGATGCGGCCACTCGCTGTGGAGGAGGTGCAGGAGCTGGCGGAGGAGATGGTTGCTGAAGCTGTGGTAGAAGCTGCTGTAGCATCACGGTCAGTTGAGACAGCTGGTGGCCTTGTTGCGCTATCTGTTGCGACTGCTAGGCGACCACCGTGGTGAGGTCAGCGACAACTGGCAGCGGGACCTCAGCGGGATCCATACCGGATCTACTGTCACGATTCGGCTGGCTGGAGGTGGATCCTCTGTGCCAGAGAGGGATTGGCGTGGACCGTGTCGGTGGACCGGTTCTAAGTTGCTACTGGTTTTCACCAGAGCCCGCCGCAAAGCGGGATGGTCTTGCAGCAGTGGTAGCAACCAGGTCGTATCCACCGGCAAAGGCTCAACCGCTCTGACTGCTGAGATAAGCGGGGTACAAGGGAGTACACAAGAGCAAGGTAGGACGTAGCAGAAGGTCAGGGCAGGCAGCAAGGATCGTAGTCAGGGGCAACGGCAGGAGGTCTGGAACACAGGCTAGGAACACACAAGGAAACGCTTTCACTGTTACAATGGCAATAAGATCCGGCAAGGGAGTGCAGGGGAAGTGAGGTATAAATAGGGAAGTGCACAGGTGAAGGTACTGATTAAAACCCATGCGCCAATCAGTGGCGCACCAGCCCTTTAAATCGCAAAGACCCGGCGCGCGCGCGCCCTAGGGAGCGGGGCCGCGCGCGCCGGGACAGCACAGACGGGGAACGAGTCTGGTAAGCGGGTCGGGATGCGCATCAGGCTGTCACCTATGGTTTAGCACGCATTTATCATATTGCACTGGAGTATAAGTAGTTTCTCAGGATAAACTCCATATAAAGTGAAAAAACTGTGTATAAAAACACACAAGATATATACACAAAGAATTCCAACGGGAGGTATGGTCCAGGTTTATCTTCTATTCTGTTCTCACTATCGGTCAGAGCTGAGGTTTTTTTGTTACATGACATAAATTCCTTTTATGTATCAATGTTCTCATTTATGCCACTGTTCACATGTAACTCTGTTTATTTACTGTATCTGACTACATTTATTCTGGGGATAAAGGAATTTATGTCATGTAAAGAACAGAAGATACACCTGGACCATACCTCCCGTTGGTATATTTTGTGTGTATATTTTGTGTGTTTTTATACACTGTTTTTGCACTTTATATGGAGTTTATCCTGAGAGACTACTTATACTCAAGTGCAATAAGATAAATGTGTGCTAATCCATAGGTGGCAGCCTGTATATTTTGTAGTGTAAGTCGATATTTTATTGGAACGTAATAAAAGGTATATGTTACTGTATGGAAGGTCCCTATTCAAATCAGCGTCTATATTATTAATGTACTGGGGGACCCATCATTTTAACCTGAAAAGTGTTAATTCCTACCTGCCAATCTAGCTAACAACCTACCTACCTGGTTTCCTTCTTCCCTGACTATCTAACTACCTGGCTACCTACATAGCAAGCTGGCTACCTGCCTACCTACCTGGCTATCTAGCAACCTGAATATCTACCTACCTAACTATCCATCTACCTAACTACCTGGCTACCTACCAAGCTATCTACCTACCTAGCAACCTAACTACATGGCTACCTAGCTAGCTAACAACCTACCTAGCTAATTGCCTACCTGCAACAGGAAATTGCCTACCTGGCTACCTAGCTAGCTACCCACCTATGTTGCTAATAACCAACCTTGCTACCTACCTAGCTATCTACCTAGCAACCTAACTACCTACCTGTATGGCTATCTACTTAGCTAGCTAACAATCTACCTAGACACTTAACAAGCTATCTAGCTAATAACCAACCTAGCTATGAACATACCTAGCTACTGACATAGTTGCAACCTACCCATGTAGCTAGCTAGCTACTTACCTGCCTACCTACCTACCTATCTAGCTAGCTAACAACCTACCTACTTTCAGACGTATTTATCTAATGAGGGGGTCTATGGTGGGGGATAGGCCTACTTAATGGGGTACCTACTATTCATTATTATGAGAGGGCAGTGCACTGGAAAAATGCAGAGTCAAACATGTTTTTCCTGCAGATGCTAAAGAGACGGTTTTTACCTGGAAGAAGTTGACATGTCAGTCTCATCCAGATGCACAAGAAAAGGAAAGAGGACATCGCTGATCAGAAATGATGTTACCTGTGAGTCCCTAGATGTAACTATAATCCCCTATATGGTATACAGATCCTTTGTACAGCTGGTATCTACCTTTATACGATCCTGGATACAATTACTTATATGGTATACAGGTCCTGCAACAAAGTCCAAGACCACAGCACCAAAAATTATAAACTGATACGTGCAAAAGAACTGTAGTATATTGGTTCCCCAAAAGTTTTTTTTGGGGGACCAATAAATAATAGCTCTTTTTTTCCAATTTTGGTGCTGTGGTCTTGGACTTTCTTGCATGTTTGGTATCCGGATTGGCTATCTGGATGACTACGGGGACAATGGATTTATCTAGTGCTGTCTTATCTGTTTATGTATGTGTGCATGCAAGCAAGAGTGTATTTATATATACGCATGCGTGCGGCGTGAGTTTGTGCTTTAGGGTGCACACCCTAATGCAATAGGCTGCGCACGCCTATGCTTGTAGTTCATAGACTACAGAACAGTGTGCAATATCAAGCAGCTTCTTCTAAGGCCAACAGGATACCGTCATGCATCAAAACAGGCATGGACTTGCGGGACAGCGACATAATACCACCGCTTTATAAATCACTGGTATGACCTGGAATATGCTCTTCAATTTTGGGCACTGGTTCATAAAAAGGTACGTTATGGAGCTGGACAGGGTACAGAGACATGCAACTAAACTAATAAGGGGGATGGAACATCTTAGCTTAAAGTTTAAAAGAATTACATTTATTTAGTCTTCAGAAGAAATGGGAGGATATGATTAACTTATTTAAATATATATATATATATATAGCCCATACTAAAAATATGGAGAAAAAGAGAAAAACTTTTACAGGTAAAACCCCCTCAAAAGACAAGGGGCACTGCCTCTATTTGGAGAAAAAAAGGTTTAGTCTCCAGGAGCAACAGTCGTTCTTTACCATAAGAACTGTGAATGTATTAAACAGTCTGCCTCAGGAACTGGGCACAGCAGGAAAAGCGGAGGGCTTCAAAACAGGGTTAGATACATTCCTAGAACAAAATAACATTAATGCAAATGCAGAAACATGGCATCCCCTCCCCTTCATCCTTCCAAACCCCTTTCCTTCACCTCCTTAGTTGAAATTGATGGACATATGTCTTTTTTCAAAGGTACCAACTGTCTAACTATGTCCAAGCAGTCCTAGTGCCCACACATTTTGGCAGTGCCCACTGCAGATGAAATATCTGCCCAGAATACCTCTGGGCAAAGATTCTGAACTGTGAGTGTACCCTAAAGGTCTCCAGTTTGTTTACTTGGAGAGATATTATGAGAGCCTGGAACAGTGTCATACTTAAGAAAACCCAGTAGTAAGCTCAATGGCATCAGAAGCAATAACTGCATGTATGTGAGCTATGGGGGACATTTATCAAAAAAGTTAAAGTTCGCCAGTTGCCCATAGCAACTTTAAAAATAAAAGAAGTAATCTGATTGGTTGCTATAGGCAACTGCACCACTCTTCCTCTGCACAGGTTTTGATTAATCTCTGTGAATTCAAGTAGAAAAAACAGACATAGTCGCACATCCACAATTTGTAATTTGATCTACTTGCTTCTCAGCATAATTTCAAAAACTAACAGGTAGTTAGTATATTTTTTGATCAAAAAGTACAAGCCCACTCGCCACGTTAAGGTCATCAATTTAGAGTGGGTCCCGAACATTCTTAGCATAAAATGGCGTAGCACTGGGCCGTGACCACCACCAACGCAATATCAGTGCCCACAGGGGGAACGACCCACTGGCAGAGCAGCCCCAATGCCACTCAGACCCATCTCAGGGCCGCGCCTCCCCATAGACATGGCGCCACGGCAGCAACAGACACCGCACAGCACTATACCAGTGTGAACAAGGTGTAAAAGCTCGCTTACCATGTGCTCCCAGTCAGACTGGGAGGCTGCCAGAAAGGAAGGGGCCCTATGCAGCTTTCTGCTAATAGGGGGAGGGGTAGAGTGCAGACCAAGTAAAAACAACAAAAAAAAGGAGGGGATAGAAAACACAATGTCAATTCAAGTAGAAAAAACAGACATGGTCCCACATCCACAATTTGCATTTTGATCTAATTGCTTCTCAGCATAAATTCAAAAACTAACTGGTTGTTAGTATAAATTTTGATCAAAAAGTACAAGCCCACTCGCCACATCAAGGCCACCTATTTAGAGTCGCCGCCCAGTGCTACGCCATTTTATGCTAGGGACGTTAGGGACCCACTCTAAATAGGTGGCCTTGACGTGGCGACTGGGCTTGTACTTTTTGATCAAAATGTATATATATATATATATATATATATATATATATGAATTTATGCTGAGAAGCAAGTAGATCAAAATACAAATTGTGGATTTGCAGCCATGTCTGTTTTCTCTACTTGAATTCACATTGTGTCTTCTATCCCCTTCTATTTATTTATTTTTTCCTTGGTTTGCCCTCTGCCCCACCCCCTCAGCCCAACCCTATATAAATGAGCAGGAAGCTGCTCAGGGCCCTTTTCTTTTCTGGCAGCCTCCCAGTCTGACTGGGAGCACATGGTTGGTGAGCTTTTACACCTTGTTCTCACTGGTGTAGTGCTGTGCGTCATCCATTGCTGCCCCAGCACCGTGTCTGTGGGGAGGCGCAGCCCTAGGACTGGTTTGAGTGGCATTGGGGCTGCTCTGCCAGTGGGTCGTTCCACCTGTGGCCACTGGTGTTGCGGCGGTGGTGGTCGCCGCCCAGTGTTACGCCATTTTATGCTAGGGATGTTAGGGACCCACTCTAAATAGGTGGCCTTGACGTAGCGAGTGGGCTTGTACTTTTTGATCAAAATGTATACTAACTACCTGCTAGTTTTTTAATTTATGCTGAGAATCAAGTAGTTTGAAATACAAATTGTGAATGTGCGACCATGTCTGTTTTCTCAACTTGAATTCACAATTTTGATAAATCTCTCCCTATGTGTTGTGTTAGGGTGCATTCACACCAACATTTCTTCATACACCTTCAAAAATGGCCACTGCCGTATCCCATTAATTTAAGTAAGCCGACTGGAGTCGAATAGTCGGCTCATTTTTGCACCATACCCGGTTTTGTTGTCAGACTGAAAACCGTAGTATGCTTGACTTCAGCAAGTTCAGCAATAAGACTAATGCAGGGCAAAAATGAGCCAACTGGAGTCACTGTCTGACTCCAGTTAGCTCATTTAAATGAATGAGATGCAGAGCGGGTACATTAAAACTAAAAGAGACAGACCTTATAACCTATTTACTAACAGCAGCTAAGTTGCTCATGCCTCTTGGCTGGTACACTCTATTAAAGCCACCTAGCTTTGAGGACTGGAACTCTAGCATTGAACAGATTGCATGCTTTGGGAATCTGGAGCAATAATACGTATAAAAATTTAGCTTCAGCCTGCTCTCCTCTTTCAAGTTTGACATGTTTGACTTGTTGTGGTTATCTGTCCCCATCCTACTCATGTTGCTATTTGTGGTAGTGGTGTACACTTGTTATATCTAGGGTATGCATACCCAAAACATATCATGTACATAAGTTGTTCTGCTTTTTTGAACAGATTGCATACCACGGTTTTCAGTCTGGCAACAATCTCTCCGGCTTAATGGTTGTTTATCTCACAGGAACTCATTTTCCTTCAGCCTGCTCTCCTCTTTCAAGTTTGACTTGTTGTGGTTATATGTCATGTTGCTATTTGTGGTAGTGGTGTACACTTGTTATATCTAGGGTATGCATACCCCAAAACATATCATGTACATAAGTTGTTCTGCTTTTTTTTTTTTTTTTTTTTACCTGTTGTTTACATTTTTGTTAAAACTGCATGGTTTTGTTAGAGTAATCCGTTTAGACTGTTTACTAGATGCTTATAGTGCTCTCATTACGGTTATTGAGCCCCTGAGAGCATTCCCTCCATGGTGCACAGCTGTTTCCTATTTTTCAATTTTAGGGGGTAGAATTGGAGCTGGACTGTTTGCCAGTAGTACACACATGGTCACTTCCACCCTCAATTGTCTAGTCAATCACAGCACATCACATAATCCTTACTAATATGCCATGACATAGTGCTCGTAAAAGTGCACTGAACTGGACACGCTGGCATTGTGCTAGAGGATGATTTACTGAAAACTACTATAGATGTTATGTGGAGGAAGAAGGGGTTACTGATGCACTGGCAGTAACACAGTAAGGAAGGGGTTAAACTAAGCACTGAACTCCTTCTAAGATGAGAGGGAAGTCAAGATGTGAAACTTTTAGGAAAAGCTTTGTTGTTTCTTGAGGAAGCAGACAGTCTTCAAGGTTGTAGTGACACAGCACAAGCCTTCCCTCCACCTCTTTAGCACATAGCAGTAGCTCCAAGTCTCAAGTAGCTCTAAGTCCAGTGTCTACTTTCTGGATTCCACCTTGCTGTCACTGTTCCGAGACTAGGAATTCCTCTAACTCAAGTCAATGAACACCAGACTTCAGAGAAATGAAACACCAAGCAGCCAATACTTTTGAGTAGCTTTTGGGGTATGAAGTAATTTTTGATAAATTAAGTTATATACAAATATGTTACAGATCACATAGGGTATCAATAAGAGTAAAGTCGCTTGAAATGATAGAAACCATTTAAATGTCTTACCTTAAAAAGCTGTACACCAATGCAGGAAAACATGAACTGTAGAAGTGTGGTTACCAAGACAATATTCCCAATGGTTTTTATGGCTACAAATAGACACTGGACTACATGCTGTTGAATGATGAAAAAAGGTAAATGTAAAACATAAAAAAAGAAAAAAATACAATATGCATTATGTTTGTAAGGAAGCCTAAAAAAAGTTGCCCAGCAGGATAAAAAAAGGGGTGAACCGGGTAAACAACACAGAACAGCAGTACCCACCTAACCCATTCCTTGCTGCTGCTGTTCCAACAATGTTTGGGGTTTCAGATTATCTACGTTTCCTATTCCTAACTCAACAAAAGGAAATGCTTGTTCTGCTAGTTGATAGCTGAGGCAGGTACCCCCGGCCCCATCGTAACAGCAGTAGTGGGGAATCAGTGAAGTGAGTTTTTTTTTTCTTTTATTATTTTTGCTTACTGTATTTTACATACCTTCAGACCTTTAGCCCGATTTATGGCTCGAAGAGGGCGTAAAACTCTGAGTACCCTAAGAATCTTTACTACAGAGATTGCACTTGACCTTTGATGAAATGAAAAAGAAACAGTTTAACATTTGCTCTTACAATGTTTAATCATTTTATTCTTATATAACTACTTGAAGGGGTTTTTCCCACAAAAAAAGTCTCATCCTTTATCTGCAGCATGGGGGGGGGGGGGGATCCCCCTTGTTGAATGAAGCAGCTCCATGTGCACAGATGTTCCATTCACCAATAGGAACCAGACAAAGATAGCCAAGTACAGTGTTCAGCTGCCTTCAACAGGCTCAGAAAACTAATTTAAAAGAGACTCCAATACTTTAAAAAGTATCTGCTATTTGCAGGATAAGGGATGAATGTCTAATCACTAGTGTTATGTATTGTCTGTAATGTATGTCTATTGCCACTAGATAGCTCTGTAAGCCCTCTTCTGAAATAGTACAGCAAAGTCAGTTATTTTTAATCTTTGTTGTCACATATGTAAAAAAAAAAAATACTCTTTTGTCTCAGGCATATACCAATGATGTTACATGTTATTAAATATCAATTATAATACAAGTACAAGACATAAAGACTGCGTCCAAACTGTACATAAAGCCGCCAGTGGCGTTGCTTGGGGGGGTACGCACAGCAAAGGATGACACCCTCTGGTGGAGTGACATCAGGACTGGTCCTAGCCAGTCGAGTGCAGCAGAGCATGTGCTCTAAAGAAGCAAAAACTTCAGAAACACAAGGCACAGTAAAGTGTTTGTTTCGGGGGGGGGGGGGGGAGGGGGGGTGATTAGGCGGAAATGAGGCACAGTAATGTGGGGGGGGGGGGGTTATGAGGCTGATAAGAAGTGGAGTAAGATGGGGTTTGGGAGGTTATGGATGTTTGAAATGCTGACATCAAGCACAGTATATAATATCGAGCCTAAGGCCTGAGTATTTATTTATAGAGCACAGTTTGTTATGCATTTTAGAGGTATAGTGTATAAAATAAGGAATTTCTGGGGTAGAAAGGTTTGTAAGTTTATAGGGTACAGTGTGAAGCAGTATATTATTGAGAGGGAGCAGAGTGTGGTAGTATTATATTCAGGTGCACAAAGTGCCCCTTATGTCAGCTGCTGAGTCCATACATCAGTTTCTCAACCAGGGTGCCTCTAGCTGTTGCAAAACTATAACTCCCAGCATGCCCAGACAGCCAAAACATCTGTAGGCACCCTGCTTGGAAAACACTGGCATACACTCTGAGATCACAGCCTGCCTGCTCAGACTCTCCCCATGCTGTGCACGTGATGTCAGACAGCAGGGGAGAGGAACCTGCAGGGGTCAAAGAGTGCAGGCTGTGCAGCAGAAGAACAGATGATTACTGCATGGCTCTCTGGTTACAGAAGGTAAAAAAATATGTATTGTCCCCTGGCCCTTTCCATTCCATAGTCCCCATCCCCCAACATTATGTCTGTATTTTGACATCACTGTGTGTTATCCCTGTCCTGTGACACCACTGTGTGTATTATCCCTGTTCTGTAATATCACTGTGTGCATTATCCCTGTTCTGTGACATACCTGTGTGTATTATCCCTGTATTGTGAGGTCATTGTGTGAATTATCCCTGTAATTTGACATCACTGTGTACCTCTCTGTACTGTGACATCAATGGGTGTACCATATCTGTACACTATCACTGTGTCTATTATCCCTTTATTGTGATGCCACTGTATGCATATTGACCATGTCCTGTGATGTCACTGTGCATATTTACCCTGTACTGTGATGTCTCTGAGCATCTTAACCCTATACTGTGATGTCACTCTGCTTATCAACTTAAGGACTAAGGGCGTACATGTAACTGGGCGGTGATCGGAAAGGTATGCGTGCTGAAATCATTCAGCAGGAATCCCGTGACACTGCCCAGGGGGTCCTAAGACCCCACCCCATAATCGCTCTAATTCGCTGGTTAATACTGACAAGCGAATCAGAGCTTTTCTGGGCCAATCGGGTCTCTGGTGACCCGGTGGCCCAGAAGAATACGGTGATTGGTGCTGTCTGAGACCACATCATTATCCCCTATCCTTAAAGGAGATATGCAGCATAAATGTCCCCCTGACCGAGCGCTAAGCCTATCACCGCCAGAGGCAGGACATCACTGCGGCTGGTGACACGCTGACCACAGCGTGACGTTTCGAGCCTAAGAAGCACGGAGCCCAGCAGCAGCTGAGGAACGGGACGACAATACCGGAGCAACGGGGGAACGTAGGAAGGTGAGTTAAAGTTTGTTTTTATTTGTTTTTGCAGCCCGGGCACAGGGGGACATAAAGGTTTTATGCTTCATATCTCCTTTAAGGTTGGGGATGGATGTCTTTTGCAGGCCAGCCTTGCTTGCCTAAGAATGCATTTTTACTTGTTGCCGGAGATGGTTCCATAGACTTGTTATAGAAGTCTCCTGCAGCAAAGAGAGATATGGGGAGAGAACGGCTTAGCTGCAATTCTAGTGCCTCATTCTGGCAATCGGTGGGGGACTCTCTCAGCACCCAGATCTTGACCAATTAAAGCTTTTGACGTGTCTCTATGACATGTCAAAATTTTTCTTTATATGACAGTAATCGTTAAAGGCCAGATTATATGAACATATAATTTCTGTGTCCATATTATTATGGCTGCATGTCCTAGCCCATCTGCGGGTCTGATGACCTAAATTGACACTATCGGAAAAATCCAGATATCCAGCGACTGGCAGGGAATTTGGATTTAAGAAACACAATGTGGCATCCTCCTCCATACTTTTAACTGGAGTAAGCTCTCCCCTCCTTACAGGACAATAGAAATGGAGCCACATATACCTCCTATACAAAACATAATACTTATATACTCCATAACCCTGTAATAACTAAAAATATTCCGAACACAACGATCTGTAAAGAGAGAACATATCATCAAACATAGATGAATCTATTCCCAGAATGAGACTAAGAGGCCGGGCATGAGATCTGCGCAGCTATGGAGTGATGAGAAGTGCGAGCGATACCAATCTGAAACTAAGACCTCGCGCAGATGTCACTGCGCACAAATAAGAGGTGGATTTAAGTACAAGTGCCGGCGCAGGGATAACGGCGCAGATACGTAGGATGGAGCTGATCCTACCACGCTGCTTGTATTCAAATAAACAGCTGATTGGTTAGAGGCAAAAATGAACTGATAGGCTAGTGTTGACATCAATCTTAACGATAGTTTGTGGATAGGGCGGATGGCTTGACAGCCAATCCGCTCCTAACATATCCGGTCCAGTGATGTCACTAAGGGAGGTTTTATAAACCCCTGATTTGGCGTATTTTGCTCAGTGCCCGTTGTCCTCTTGACAAAGCTGCGTTGCAGCGAAGCATGTCGAGGGGGGCTGAGTGTTGATTTTAAAACGCAGTGCCTTCTCCGTACCGCATGTGCATGTGGTGACTATTCAGATAGCATAGATAGCCAGGCAGGCATCAGTTACAGATAAAAACACTATATGGAGAAGGAGTCACTGCAATTTTAATCTGTTTGTTTTCAGTGTGAGAAATTACTCAATAATAAAGATTAACATTTTATATATGGGAAATAGGGGTTTTTGTTGATCACCTAGGTGATCTATAGGTATGCAATCAGGTGGGTGGCAGAATCAGAATAGTAGCTGAGGCAGGTAGGCAGAAGAAAACAGTCTCTTTTGTCAAAGTGTTGGTGTGCACAAGTATTGAGTATATGCATTACGTAAAACGTAACTTTTAATATTATTAAAACCCACATTTTTTTTTTAATCTAACAAAAGGAAAGGTGTGCAAAAAATACCATGTGCCACCTACAACACCAAGTATTGATGTGATGCAAAGACCTCTAAAAGGTGGAAGGAAACAATGTATGGTCCATTGTAAGAGATGGGGAGACATGCTAGCTGATACCGGGAGCTCAGACCTCTCTGGCTGCAACTCCTGCTGTCACACTCCCCTACTCTGCTGCGACCTCTGCCTGCGCCTGATGAATTTAGGCCTCTGCCACTCCTCTGTGCATGTCCTGACACTTCTCTGCCTGATATACTTATACAAATAAACAGGGAGCCTCCAAGGAGGTGGCGGACATCAGGAGGCGCTGGACACACTCGGAGGGTAAAATCAACTTTAATCACCCATCATGCAACGCGTTTCACAGATTATCTGCTTCATCAGGCATGATGCATAAATAAGTGTGTAGCTTTGGCTGGCCTTTCACATTAATTGGGCCCAAAAAATTTTTCAGGAAAAAAAATGTACACCACGTAGGTGTACCTACAGTTTACACTTGAGAGCTGGACAATACGCTCAGCTTAAAACTATATAAGGCTACAGAAACCAGGGTGTAGCTTTGGTTGGCCTTTCACAGTAATTAGGCCAAAATTTGTTTTTCAGAAAAAAAAAAAAGAAACACTACACCATGTAGGCGTACATACAGTTTAAAGAGGAGGGCTTTTAAACTACAAGAGGAGGAGGCTACAGAAACAAGGGTGCAGCTTTGCCTGGCCTTTCACAGTAACTAGGCCAAAATACATTTTTCAGGGGGGAAAAAAACAAAAAAATGTACACCACCTATGTAAGCACAGTTACACTTATGAGAGGACAATGAGCTCCACTATGTAACCTGTATTAAGACACTGTAATCAAGTGACTATGGCTTTTCGTGCTCACCCTAACTGGACCCTGTTAGCTTTACAGTTGTTGTACAACCAACTGCAGCAGCACAGAATCGCTGTGTAGTAGAGCATGGTACAGTATTATTAGGCACTAATAGCAGGTGACAATGGCTTTTACTGTTCTGCCTAACGTGCCCTTTTCAGCTTTAGAGTTGCTGAACACCCTACTGCAGTAGTGGAGTCACTGGCCCTCATTTACTATTGCAAACCCATTGTTGGGTTGTGCGCCAGAAATTCTGTCTGCGCCAGATTTTGCGCCAGAATTGGAAAAAACCCCAACTAACTCTCCATTTTGCGTAGAAAACCCCCAAAAGGGGCGTGGCTGTGGTGAAATGGGGGAGTGGTCACCGAAAAGGGGCATGTTCCCGACATTTTCACAAAAAACCAACATATTTACTAAGGTTTCCACATAAAATGTGGTGGATTTGAGCTGAGGAAAACCCTACAGATCAGAGCATGTGTAAAAAAGCAAAATGTAGGGAAACCTTAGTAAATACTGTGGAAAATAAATTGTAGGGAATTAAAACCCACAAAGAAACCTACACTCCACTCTTAAATAACCGTAAGGAGCGACACAATAGAGATAAGGTGTAATTTTTACAGAAAATTGCACTGTGTAAAAAACGGAAGCCCACAAAAGTTACAAAATGGAGTCTTTTTTTTTTCAATTTCACCCCACAAATATATATTTTTTGGTTTTGCGGTAGATTTTGTTATTGAATGATTGATGTCATTACAAAGTACAATTGGTGGCGCAAAAAACAAGCCTTTATATGGGTCTGTAGGTGCAAAATTGAAAGTGTTATGATTTTTAGAAGGGAAGGAGAAAATAACGAAAGTGCAAAAAACGAAAATTGGCCTGGTCCTTAAAGGGGTATTCCAGGATTTTTTTTTATTTGACTATGCTACAGGGGCTGTACAGCTAGTGTAGTTCATAATATAGTGTATGTATCTGTGTGTGACGGTTTTCTCACAATTCTTATGTGATTTTCAGCAAAATATTTATTTTTAACAGCATACAAAATTACTTTTGTCTCCGATTTTTCCCAGGATGCAATGCGGCCGAGACCTGACACCACTAGTCAGCTGATGACAGGGAGCCTGTCTGTTTCAATGGGTGGAGGGATCGCTTGGTGGGAGAGAGATCAATCTGAATTTAATCGACAGCTGTAGGCACCCTGATTGAAAACAACAGGTCTTTTGAATGGATGCAGCTCATTTATGTTTCAAGGGGTGGGGTGGCTGATATGTGGGAGGGAGGAAAATGGAATTCTGGGACTTGTAGGCAAAGAAGAAAACTCAAAAAGGAAATACCAGTTCACAAAAAGCTAGCCACAGTGTTATGGTAATCTCACAACAAAGCCATTTAGCACCAAGACAAGTGCAGATCCTTCCTAAGCATGTCCATTACTGTCTGGCAGGTACGTACTAAAATCATCTAATGGTGATTAACCCCATTAAGGTCACAATAGGCTTCGTCCTTAACCCCTTAAGGACCGGGGTTTTTTCCGTTTTTGCATTTTCGTTTTTTGCTCCTTGCCTTTAAAAAATCATAACTCTTTCAATTTTGCACCTAAAAATCCATATGATGGCTTATTTTTTGCGCCACCAATTCTACTTTGTAATGACGTCAGTCATTTTGCCCAAAAATCTACGGTGAAACGGAAAAAAAAATCATTGTGCGACAAAATTGAAAAAAAAACGCAGTTTTGTAACTTTTGGGGGCTTCCGTTTCTATGTAGTACATTTTTCGGTAAAAAATGACACCTTATCTTTATTCTGTAGGTCCATACGATTAAAATGATACCCTACTTATATAGGTTTGATTTTGTCGGACTTCTGGAAAAAATCATAACTACATGCAGGAAAATTAATACGTTTAAAATTGTCATCTTCTGACCCCTATAACTTTTTTTATTTTTCCGTGTATTTGGCGGTATGAGGGCTCATTTTTTGCGCCGTGATCTGAAGTTTTTAACGGTACCATTTTTGCATTGATAGGACTTATTGATCGCTTTTTATTCATTTTTAAATGATATAAAAAGTGACCAAAAATGCACTATTTTGGACTTTGGAATTTTTTTGCGCGCACGCCATTGACCGAGCGGTTTAATTAATGATATATTTTTATAATTTGGACATTTCCGCACGCGGTGATACCACATATGTTTATTTTTATTTACACTGTGTTTTTTTTTTTTTTATTGGAAAAGGGGGATGATTTAAACTTTTAATAGGGGAGGAGTTAAATGATCTTTATTCACTTTTTTTTTTTGCAGTGTTATAGGTCCCATAGGGACCTATAACACTGCACACACTGATCTTCTATGCTGATCACTGGTTTCTCATAAGAAACCAGTGATCAACGATTCTGCCGCATGACTGCTCAGGCCTGGATCTAAGGCACTGAGCAGTCATTCGGCGATCAGACAGCGAGGAGGCAGGTAGGGGCCCTCCCGCTGTCCTGTCAGCTGTTCGGGATGCCGCGATTAGCCGCGGCTATCCCGAACAGCCCGACTGAGCTAGCCGGCCACTTTCGGTTTCACTTTTAGCTGCGCGGCTCAGCTCTGAGCGCGCGGCTAAAGGGTTAATAGCGCGCGGCGCCGCGTTCGGCGCTGCGCGCTATTAGAGGCGGGTCCCGGCTTCACTATAACGCCGGGCCCGCAGCGATATGACGCGGGGTTACTGTGTAACCCCGCGTTATATCAGGAGAGCAGGACCAAGGGCGTACCTGTACGCCCTTGGTCCTTAAGAGGTTAAAGCATACCCGTCAGATCCAACAAAAAAAAACATTTTTTTATATATCACTCAGTACCTAATCCTGACCATGTACATCTAATTTATGTGTCTAGCGCCTTTATTTTTTTTAATTTTTTATTACACATTTAATTAAGCTCACTAGTCTGAATTCCTCTCAAAGGGAGGGGGTGTTGCTTAACTGTGCAGGTCTCCGCCCCCTCCTTCAGTATGCTGCCTGCTCACATATCCCCTAGCATTAGCAAAACTACAACTCCCAGCTTGTCCTCACTGACAGTAGTGGGACACAAGCTGACAGTGGGAGGATCTTTCCTCCAGCTGTGAGCCCTGCGCTCACAGCTGTCAATCAAGGAAGTGTGTCCATGATGTAGGTGATGATGCATGGACACAGCAGGACTAGTATGTGTCAAAGCTGGCAGGGGGGGCAGTTGTTTGACTGGCTTTTTCAGTATGAAATACTGAAAATTTTCTAATGAAAGCAATTGCAAAACCTATTGGTTTTGCATGCTTTACAACATATCAAAAGTTTTTGTATCTGACAGTGCCCATTTAACCCCTTAAGGACCCTTGACGTACACGTACGTCATGACACCGTGGTACATAAGGACCCATGACGTACGCGTACGTCATGAAGCATTCCGGTCCCCGCCGGGCGGGGATCGGACCGGGATGCTTGCTGAAATCATTCAGCAGGCATCCCGTGCAAACGCCCAGGGGGGGTCATTAGACCCCCCCCCCCCCCCATGTCGGCGATCGCGGCAAATCGCAAGTGAATTCACACTTGCGATTTGCGCGATTCCGGGTCATTTTGGGTCTATGGTGACCCGGTATATAAGGGGATCGCGGTTGTCTAAGACACCCACAATCCCCCTGAAGGGATAGGAGTGAGGTGGCAGGGGTGCCACCCCTCCTATCCCTGCTATTGGTGGTCTAGACGCGACCACTAATAGCAGATGGGGGCCGGGGGGGGTTAACTTTCGTTTTCCCCGTCCTGCCCACCCACAATAGGCGGGGCAGAACAGGGAAATGACAGGGACCATCGCCGAAGATCCACTTACCGATCCGGGCGGGCGTCGGAGGCAGCGGGCGACGGAAATCGGCGGGCAGCGATGACGTGCGGCTGAATCCGACGGAAGCCGGTGAGTTGCCTAGCAACATCTGGAGGGTACAGTTTGAGACCATTATACAGTGGTCTCTAACTGTAGCCCTCCAGATGTGGCAAAACTACAACTCCCAGCATGCCCAGACAGCTGTTTGGGCATGCTGGAATATGTAGTTTTGCAACAGCTGGAGGGCTACAGTTAGAGACCACTATACAGTGATTTCTAAACTGTATTCCTCCAGATCTTGCAAAACTGCAACTCCTAGCATGCCCAAACAGCTGTTTGCTGTCTGGGCATGCTGGGATTTGTAGTTTTGCAACACTTTGCAGTATTCTCTAAAACTGTAGCCCTCCAGATGTTGCAAAACTGCAAATCCCAGCATGCCCAAGCAGCTGATTCGGGATGCTGAGAGTTGTAGTTGTGTACCTCCAGCTATTGCATAACTACATCTCCCAGCATGCCCTTCGGCGATCAGTACATGCTGGGAGTTGTAGTTTTGCAACAGCTGGAGGCACACTGGTTGGAAAATACTGAGTTAGGTAACAGAACCTAACTGAAGGTTTTCCAACCAGTGTGCCTCCAGCTGTTGCAAAAGTACAACTCCCAGCATGCACGGTCTGTCAGTACATGCTGGGAGTTGTAGTTTTGAAACAGCTGGAGGTTTGCCCCCCCCAGGTGAACGTACAGGGTACATTCACACAGGCAGGTTTACAGTAAGTTTCCTGCTTCAAGTTTGGGCTGCGGCAAATTTGTCGCCGCAGCACAAACTCCTAGTGGGAAACTCACCGTAACACGCCAGTGCGAATGTACCCTAAAAACACTACACTACCACATAATAAAGGGTAAAACACTACATATACACCCCCGTACACTGTCCCCCCAATAAAAATTTTAAACGTATTGTATGGCAGTGTTTTCAAAACGGAGCCTCCAGCTGTTGCAAAACAACAACTCCCAGCATTTCCGGACAGCCACTGAGTGTCCAGGCATGCTGGGAATTTAGCAACAGCTGGAGGCACTCTGTTTGGGAATCACTGGAGTAGAATACCCCTATGTCCACCCCTATGCAATCCCTAATTTAGTCCTCAAATGCGCATGGCGCTCTCTCACTTCAGAGCCCTGTCGTATTTCAAGGAAACAGTTTAGGGCCACATATGGGGTATTTCCGTACTCGGGAGAAATTGCACTACAAATTTTGGGGGGCTTTTTCTCCTTTTACCCCTTATGAAAAGGAAAAGTTGGGGGCTACACCAGCTTGTTAATGTAAAAAAATAAAACATTTTACACTAACATGCTGGTGTTGCCCCATACTTTTTATTTTTTTTATTTTTATTTATACCCCATATGTGGGTGTAAAATGCTCTGCGGGCGCACAACAATGCTCAGGAGTGAGAGCACACCATGTACATTTAAGGCCTCAATTGGTGATTTGCACAGGGGTGGCTGATTTTACAGCGGTTCTGACATAAACGCAAAAAAAGAAATACCCACATGTGACCCCATTTT
Organism: Hyla sarda; assembly: GCF_029499605.1. Classification (NCBI taxonomy): domain Eukaryota; kingdom Metazoa; phylum Chordata; class Amphibia; order Anura; family Hylidae; genus Hyla; species Hyla sarda. Next base: position 303,353,964 of record NC_079190.1, on the reverse strand, counting down.
GGAAACTACACCCCTCATGTAATGTAATAAGGGGTACAGTGAGAATTTACACCCCACAGGTGTCTGACAGATTTTTGGAACAGTGGTCCGTGAAAATGAAAAATTTTATTTTTCGTTTGCACAGCCCACTGTTCCAAAGATCTGTCAAACACCAGTGGGGTGTAAATACTCACTGCACCCCTTATTAAATTCTGTGAGGGGTGTAGTTTCCAAAATGGGGTCACATGTGGGGGGGGGTCCACTGTTCTGGCACCACGGGGGGCTTTGTAAACGCACATGGCCCCTGACTTCCATTCCAAACAATTTTTTTTCCCAAAAGCTCAATGGCGCTCCTTCTCTTCTGAGCATTGTAGTGCGCCAGCAGAGCACTTGACGTCCACACATGGGGTATTTCCATACTTAAATTTTAGGGAAAACTAGCATTTTAGTGAAAAAAATAAAAATAAATCATTTACACATCCAAATTTAACGAAAAGTCGTCAAACACCTGTGGGGTGTTAAGGCTAACTGGACCCCTTGTTACGTGCTTTGAGGGGTGTAGTTTCCAAAATAGTATGCCATGTGTTTTTTTTTTTTTTTTTGCTGTTCTGGCATCATAGGGGCTTCCTAAATGTGACATGCCCCCCAAAAACCATTTCAGAAATACTCACTCTCCAAAATCCCACTGTCGCTCCTTCCCTTCTGAACCCTCTACTGCGCCCGCTTGTGGGTTACACATTTTAGGAAGATTTCTTGCCTCTTACCCCTTGTAAAAATTCAATAACTGGGTCTACAAGAACATGCCAGTGTAAAAAATGAAGATTTAGAATTTTCTCCTTCAATTTGCTGCTATTCCTGTGAAACACCTAAAGGGTTAACAAACCTTTTGAATGTCATTTTGAATACTTTGAGGGGTGCAGTTTTTATAATGGGGTCATTGGTGGGGTATTTCCAATATGAATATTGAAAATTTTAGTAAAAAATTGGAAAGTTGCTGCTATACTTTGAAGCCCTCTGATGTCTTCCAAAAGTAAAAACATGTCAACTTCATGATGCAAACATAAAGTAGACATATTGTATATGTGAATCAATATATAATTTATTTGAAATATTCATTTTCCTTATAAGCAGAGAGCTTCAAAGTTAAAAAAAATGCTAAATTTTGTATTTTTTCATCAAATTTTGGAATTTTTCACCAAGAAATGATGCAAGTATCGACAAAATTTTACCCCTAACATAAAGTAGAATATGTCACGAAAAAACTATCTCGGAATCAGAATGAAAGGTAAAAGCATCCCAGAGTTATTAATGTTTAAAGTGACAGTGGTCAGATGTGCATAAAATGGCCGGGTCCTACAGTGAAAATTGGCTGGGTCCTTAAGGGGTTAAACGCACAAGTTTGCTGAGTTTTCTCTGTGCTGCATAGCTAAGGGGCATGGCCAGTAACTTGGAGCTCATAAATTGCACCTAATTGCAACTGACCCTTTGCAAGAAGAGACAGTAACTGGCAGCAGCTACTGCATTTAATTGGGGATAGAGGGGGGATTTAATATTCAATCTATATAGAGTAATTTTAAGTGTATTTTCTTGCGCAAAATCTTGCGCAGTGATATTTTCTGCGTTCTTTTTGTGCGTCTTTTTTGGTGGAACTTTTTCTAAAGATGTCACCCTTCGGGTGTACCATAGAGCCATTTTTCCCGTAGACATCGATTTACTAACTGCGTTTTTTTTTTTTTTAGACGCACAAAAAGAACGCAAGTCTCATTTTTTTGCACAAAAATACACCACCTCGGAGGACACGTACCAAAGTGTGTATTTTCACACAGTAAGGACTGCAACTCCCATAATGGACAGACTCCGCCCATGATGGGAGTTGTAGTCCAGGAGCTGAGGTGCAGATCGCAGCAGGTCATTATCCAGAGACCCGCTGCGATCCGCATTTATTAACTGTAAAAGCCGGCGGGACATGCAGCTACACTGCGCTGACACGACTTCCCCGCCGCCGGGAGAGGAGAGCTCTGATTGGTCAATAGCTATCCACCAATCAGAGCTCCCCTCTCCAGGAGGGGATTATGAAGTATGATAGTGTGCTGTATATAGAAGCCGGTGGCAGCGCGATGTAGCCGCATGTACCACCGGCTTTTTAATTTAAATGCGGATCGCAGCAGATCATTCTGGAGATCTGCTGCGATCCGCATTACATCAGTGGCCCCCTAATTTAACCCGTTCTCGCAGAATGACATATATAAATGTCATGATGTGCAGGTAGTTTGCGCATCATGACATTTATATATGTCATGCAGTTAACCCGGCGATGCGTGGCATTGCACAGGTTAACTGGCAGAAGCCCCGCTGTTATCAGCGGGGGACAACTTCTGCAAGCCCCCACAGGACCATCTGTGGATGGTCCTGGTCAGCGATCATTGTGGTCGGTCTCTGTGGACCAATCACAGTGATCGCTGACTGTGGGGGGTTAAAGTTCAGATCCCCCGCTCTTCCCGCCCCTTGAAGTCAGGGGAAGAGGATCTCGGGAGCTGCGGGGGGCCGCGGCACATACCTGCTGTGGGACCGGCGGGGACGGCAAGGACCGGGGACCGTCTAGAAGGCAGCTGTGGCAGGTAAGTGGAAGCAGCAGTGAAGATCACGGTAGAGTGATATTCACTGCTGCTTCTAGGAGTTTCAAAACTAAAACTCCCAGCATGCCCAGACAGCCTTTGGCTGCCTGGGCATGCTGGGAGTTGTAGCTTTGCAACATATAGAGGGCCGCAGTTTGGACACCACTGTGCAGTGGTCTCCAATCTGTGCTCTTCCAGATGTTGCAAAACTACAACTCACAGCATGCCAAGACAGTCCAGGCATGCTGGGAGAAGTAGTTCTGTAACATCTGGCCCTTCAGATGTTGCCGAACTACAACTTCAGGTGAACTGCATGCCAGCACACCCATTGCGATTCACGGTGGAACGCATATTCACGTCATTTCCGGTTGGGACCGGAAATGACATATCGTATTATGTGCAAGCTTACACAGGTAATCTTCTTTTAAGTATATTAAATATAATTCAGAACTGGTCCTAAGTTACCGGGCTATTCCAATATAGGTGATAGATATACCTCATATTAGTTCCGGTCCCTAGACAGGAGGATAAAAGGACAAGAATTATTGCAACATATGATGACAGATCATCTACTGTGTATGACATTTTATCTAAACACTGGGACATCCTTCGGGCTGACCCTCACATTTGTGAATTTGTTGCTGACCGTCCCCTCATCACATTCCGGAAAGGAAGGAGTTTAAAAGACAGGTTGGTTCACAGCCACTACTCCAGACCCAAATCACGAGGGACTTGGCCTCAACATACAACTGTTGGGAATTTTCCCTGTGGTACATGTTCTTTCTGTCCACAAATGAGACGCACAAACACATGGAAAAGTTCATCTACAGGCGAAACCTTCTATTCCAGAGAGTTAACCAATTGTAAAACCGAGGGCCTGATTTATCTCTGTCAATGCCCCTGCCCCCTTGATTATGTGGGGAAAACCATAAGGGAGGCAAGAAGGAGAATTGGTGAACATATGGGTGATATAAGACATAATCGGAACACCCCTATTGCACGGCATATACACGACAAACATGCAGGGGATGAGAAGGTTTTATGTTTAACCATAATTGAGGTTGTACGTCCGCCAATAAGGGGAGGAGACTTTGACAAATTACTTCTGCAGAGGGAACTCCGATGGATTTATAGGATAAGATCATTTTCACCCCATGGCCTAAATGAGGCACTATCCTTCGGATGTTTCATATAAATCCACTGTCTAGTTAATTACTGTCCATACCTCTGAACGGCATACCCTACAAATACTAAATCTCAGATTTACCCCAACTATGAAGGAAACCTGCCCATTTGGCACGAGATAGTGCCAGTTTTAATTTACCTTTTTGTATCTGGATGCAAGCAAAATTGCTGACACATTTTTTCATATATATAGGTACTATTGAAGGAAAGCACACCTGACACCTAGGATTTAGGGTAAAAGTACTAAAAACCTTGTCACGATGCCGGCTGGCAGGTAGTGGATCCTCTGTGCCAGAGAGGGATGGAGAGGACCGCGCTAGTGGACCGGTTCTAAGCCACTACAGGTTTTCACCAGAGCCCGCCGCAAAGCGGGATGGTCTTGCTGCGGCGGTAGTGACCAGGTCGTATCCACTAGCAACGGCTCACCTCTCTGGCTGCTGAAGATACTGAAGAAAGGCGAGGTACAAGGGAGTAGGCAGAAGCAAAGTCGGACGTAGCAAAAGGTCGGGGGCAGGCGGCAAGATTCGTAGTCAGGGGCAACGGCAGGAGGTCAGGAACACGGACTAGGAACAGACAAGGGAACGCTTTCACTAGGCACAAGTGCAACAAGATCCGGCGAGGGAGTGCAGGGGAAGTGAGGTGATATAGGGACGTGCACAGGTGGGAGCCAATTAAGCTAATTGGGAAGATTGGACCAGGCACCATCATTGGTGCACTGGCCCTTTAAATCGCAGAGACCCGGCGCGCGCGCGCCCTAGGGAGCGGGGCCGCGCGCGCCGGGACAGGACCGAGGGAGAGCGAGTCAGGTACGGGGACCGGGGTGCGCATCGCGAGCGGGCGCTATCCGCATCGCGAATCGCATCCCGGCTGAAGGCGGGACCGCAGCGCACCCGGTCAGTGGATCTGACCGGGGCGCTGCAACAACGAAGATGAGGCGAGCGCTCCGGGGAGGAACGGGGACCCGGAGCGCTCGGCGTAACAGTACCCCCCCCCTTGGGTCTCCCCCTCTTCTTGGGGCCAAAGAACCTGAGGAAAAAAAACTCAATTTTTCCGTGATGAGGTCCGATGCAAATTAGGAGGGGTTCTGTGTGGAAACGTACGAGACAGTCCAATCTTTTATTGTAAAAACAATAGATGTAGAGGGGTCTGGCGAGACTGGTCACAGGAACGTAGAACCTGTTGATGAGAGAGGCCAAAAAAAATTTTCCTGCAGATCCGGAATCCAAGAAGAGCATAGTAGAGAAGGAGAAGGTAGAGGCAGATATCCGCACAGGCACAGTAAGGCGTGGAGAAGCAGAGTTGACATCAAGAACTGTGTCACCTTTGTGCGGAGTCAGCGTACGTCTTCCCAGGCGGGGAGGACGGATAGGACAATCCTTCAGGAAGTGTTCGGTACCGGCATAGTACAGGCAAAGATTCTCCATGCGGCGTCGTGTCCTCTCTTGAGGTGTCAAGCAAGACCGGTCAACATGCATAGCCTCCGCGGCGGGAAGCACAGGAACAGATTGCAGAGGACCAGAGGAGAGAGGAGCCGGAGAGAAAAAACGCTTCGTGCGAACAAAGTCCATATCCAGGCGGAGCTCCAGACGCCATCCGGAAGAACGCATGTCAATGCGAGTGGCTAGATGAATGAGTTCATGTAGGTCAGCAGGAGTCTCTCGTGCGGCCAGAACATCTTTAATGTTGCTGGATAGGCCTTTTTTAAAGGTCGCGCAGAGAGTCTCACTATTCCAGGACAACTCGTAAGCAAGAGCACGGAACTGAATGGCGTACTCGCCAACGGAAGAAACACCCTGGGCCAGGTTCAGCAGGGCAATCTCGGCTGAAGAAGCTCGGGCAGGTTCCTCAAAGACACTTCGAATTTCCGAGAAGAAGGAGTGTACAGAGGCAGTGACGGGGTCATTGCGGTCCCAGAGCGGTGCGGCCCATGACAGGGCTTTTCCAGACAGAAGGCAGAACACGAAAGCCACCTTAGACCTTTCAGTAGGAAACTGGTCCGACATCATCTCCAAGTGCTGGGAACATTGCGAAAGAAAGCCACGGCAATACTTAGAGTCCCCATTAAATTTGTCCGGCAAGGACAGGCAGAGGCTAGGAGTGGCCACTCGCTGCGGAGGAGGTGCAGGAGCTGGCGGAGGAGATGATTGCTGAAGAAGTTGCGAATGTTGGTGCACAATGGTGGACACTTCCGACAGCTGGTGGGTTAGATGGGCGATCTGTCGGGCGATATCAGAGACAACTGGCAGGGGAACCTCAGCGGGATCCATGGCCGGATCTACTGTCACGATGCCGGCTGGCAGGTAGTGGATCCTCTGTGCCAGAGAGGGATGGAGAGGACCGCGCTAGTGGACCGGTTCTAAGCCACTACAGGTTTTCACCAGAGCCCGCCGCAAAGCGGGATGGTCTTGCTGCGGCGGTAGTGACCAGGTCGTATCCACTAGCAACGGCTCACCTCTCTGGCTGCTGAAGATACTGAAGAAAGGCGAGGTACAAGGGAGTAGGCAGAAGCAAAGTCGGACGTAGCAAAAGGTCGGGGGCAGGCGGCAAGATTCGTAGTCAGGGGCAACGGCAGGAGGTCAGGAACACGGACTAGGAACAGACAAGGGAACGCTTTCACTAGGCACAAGTGCAACAAGATCCGGCGAGGGAGTGCAGGGGAAGTGAGGTGATATAGGGACGTGCACAGGTGGGAGCCAATTAAGCTAATTGGGAAGATTGGACCAGGCACCATCATTGGTGCACTGGCCCTTTAAATCGCAGAGACCCGGCGCGCGCGCGCCCTAGGGAGCGGGGCCGCGCGCGCCGGGACAGGACCGAGGGAGAGCGAGTCAGGTACGGGGACCGGGGTGCGCATCGCGAGCGGGCGCTATCCGCATCGCGAATCGCATCCCGGCTGAAGGCGGGACCGCAGCGCACCCGGTCAGTGGATCTGACCGGGGCGCTGCAACAACGAAGATGAGGCGAGCGCTCCGGGGAGGAACGGGGACCCGGAGCGCTCGGCGTAACAAACCTGGAGTCTGGTCCTAGTTACTTTGTAGTTCATATCCATACTAAAGCTGATCTGAATGGGCGGCAGGATAATAGAATGATGACCCAAAATAACCATCATCTATCTAAAGACTATATGACCACAGCTACTTCACATAATGCACCGGAACTAATATGAGGTATATCTATCACCTATATTGGAATAGCCCGGTAACTTAGGACCAGTTCTGAATTATATTTAATATACTTAAAAGAAGATTACCTGTGTAAGCTTGCACATAATACGATATGTCATTTCCGGTCCCAACCGGAAATGACGCGAATATGTGTTCCACCGTGAATCGCAATGGGTGTGCTGGCGTGCAGTTCACCTGACACTTAAGGGCGCATCGCGCGCCAAATCGGTAGCCGCACAGAACCCTCTGACATCGCTGCAGGGTGCACATAGATGGCGTGCTCCTTATCCCTATCGGTCTCCTGATTAACGGGACAGTAAGAAACGCGTCGAGACATTAACCATGCATCTTCCTGACTATAAACCATAAGTATCCCAGCTAAATGGTCTGATGTATACCTTATGTTCAATATGGAGTGGTGATAGTGCTGTATCCTCTTGCTGTTATGCATATATACGAATGATATCCTTATATCACTAGGGAACTTTGTTGTCATATCAGCCTTATAGGGGAAAGGGGTATATACTGTCACTGACTCTGACTACACTGAGGTTGACCATCTCCTTGCAGCTCTGACTCCCCTGCTTTGACTGATCATAATTATATATAGATCAGCATTAGGGTATTGGCTCCGCAGGCAGTCAGTTGTATTGAGTAGCTAGCAAGTGAGTTTATTGCAGGGTGGTGACAGTACAACAGGGAATAGGTTCCTGTGAGGGACCGTCCTTCTTAGGACGCCCACCCCGCCTAGGGGTAGGTTATCTAGGGGTAGCATAGTGTATAACAGACTCCCTACCAACCCTCTCCTGTTGTCCCACCCTGAGACCCCTCCCGAATCATGGGGAAAGGGACAGAATCAGCTAGGCTGGTACAATATGGTTAAAGAACATCTAAATATCTGAGTGCAGCTACTGTGCTGAATTTTTGTATTTGGAGCAGAATCTCCATTTAATTTGTATCATTGCACATGTGGTGTTTTTCTGTCCAGGTTTTTGAGGACAGTTTTAGTCGTACCTATTAAGCATTAAGTTTTAGTCTACATTCTCAGATCATATATTTGTTGGTAGACCATATATCCCAATTTTTGTTAAACACTGAGTTTCCCAACCAGTGTGCCTCCAGTTGTTGCAAAACTACAGCTCCCAGCATGCTCAGACAGCTGAAGGGCATGCTGGGAGTTGTAGTTTTGCAACAACTGGAGGAAAACAGTTGGGAGACCGGTAAGTAGTGGTGTCCAAACTGTAGCCCTCCAGATGTTGCAAAACTTCAACTCCAAGCATGCCCAGACTGCCCAGGCATGCTGGGAGTTGTAGTTAGGCAACATCTGAAGGGCCAGATGTTACAAAACTACAATTCCCAGCATGTCTGGACTGCCTGGGCATGCCGGGAGTTGTAGTTTTGCAACAACTGGAGGCGCACTGGTTGGGAAACATTGTCTGTTTCCTAACTCAGTGTTTCCCTACCTGTGTGCCTCCAGCTGTTGCAAAAGTATAACTGACAAACCATACATGCTGGGAGTTGTAGTTTGGCAACAGCTGGAGGTGCACGGGTTGGGAAACAATGAGTTAAGCAACAAACTCTCAGTGTTTTGCAACCAGTGTGCCTGCAGCTGTTGCTTAACTACAGTCCCCTATGATGGGAGTTGTAGTTTAGCAACAATTGGAGGCTCCCTGTTTAGGAACACGCTGCATTATGTGCGCTCTTCCCAGGGGAAAGCACAAAAAATATACTAACCCATATTTCTTGTTTTCTTTTCTTCTCATTTCAGATACGTGAATGCGGAGGACTACGTCGGATTCGGTGGACTGCGACGATGACCAGCGTTTTTTATTTTTTTTATTTCAATAAAATGGTTAAAGAGGGCTGTGGGGGAGTGATTTAAAAAAAAGAATGTTTTTCAATGTGTCGGCGTTTTTTATAATTGAATTTTCAGGGTTATTAGTGGAAGCTGTCTTATAGACAGAATCCATTACTAAGCCAGGGCTTAGCGTTAGCCCCAAAAACAGCTAACGCTAACCTCCAATTATTACCCCGGTACCCACCGCCACTGGGGTGCCGGGAAGAGCCGGTACCAACAGGCCCGGAGCGTCAAAAATGGTAGACGTTGTTGTTGGTAGACGTTTTTTGTAGATCATTTTGGTTGGTCTAAATTTGGAGCAATTTCTCCAAATTTATCAAACTTGTGCAAGCCCCATGATAAATTTCGTGCAATGGTCTAAATCTCCACAAAGTTCTATTTGTACACCTGTTCTACACCTCACAGGAAAAGTGGTGTATCCTGGACGCTGGGATTTTGTTCTATTGTTTTTCAGGATTCCACTGAGGTTTTTTTTTTTGTCCACCAGCAAAAACGCCTGAAAAACGGTCCCAGCTTTTCCTGCATTTTGGTAATTTTTCTTGGGGGAGATTTATCAAAAACTGTACAGAGGAAGAGTAGTGCAGTTGCCCATGGCAACCAATCAGATTGCTTCTTTACAAAAATGAAAGGAGCAATCTGATAGGTTGCTATGGGCAACTGCACCGCTCTTCCTCTACATAGGTTTTGATTAATCTCCCCCCTTGTGTTTTTTCTTGCATTTTTGCTGGTGTGCGGAAACAAACATTTTTGTACCCTGTGTGCATTTTTTTCACTGCAGGTACTACTCCATGGGTCGGATGCAGAGCGCCCGCCCCACGGAGTGTAAGGAGTGATGTATAGCATATACATATACAGGGTGCAGAGCATCACTACTTACCTCCGCCCGCTGTATAGTATACAGGGGGCATAGTGTATCCATGTATACTATACAGGAGCCCAGCAAGGAAAGAGTTAACCCACACTGCAGCTCTGAGTTAAATCTTTGTGCCCTCTCCTGTATATACAGCCATCTATAGATGACTGTATATACAGGATACAGTAGGCAGACAAGAACAGTTGGAGGCTCCCTGTTACACACTGCAGTATGGGCGCACTCACCAGGTGAGATCGCAAATGATGTCCTAACCTTTTTTTTTTCTCATTTCAGATATGTGAATGGGGAGGACTACGTCAGATTCAGTGTATTGCGATGATGACCAGCTTTTTTTTAATGTCAATAAAAGATTTAATGAGGGCTGTGTGGGGAGTGTTTTTTTTTTTAAATACATTTTTTTTCAATGCCTGGCTTAGCGTTAGCCACAAAAACAGCTAGCGCTAACCCCCAATTATTACCCCGTTACCCACCGCCACAGGGTTGCCGGGAAGAGCCAGTACCAACAGGCTTGGAGTGTCAAAATAGCGCTCCTGGCTGGGATTATTTAGGTTGGGGAGAGCCAGTAACAATGGTCCTCGCCCACCCTGGTAACGTCAGGCTGTTGCTGATTGGTTGGTATCTGACTGACACTGAAAATATGGGGAACCACACACTTTTTTTTATTACAAAAAAACAACAACACATAGGCTTCCCCATATTTTCAGTGTCAATCAGACACCAACCAATCAGCAACAGCCTGACATTACCAGGATGGGCGAGGACCATTGTTACTGGCCCTCCCCAGCCTAAATAACCCCAGCCTGTTACCGCCTAGGCCAAGGAGCGCTATTTTTGATGCTCCGGGCCTGTTGGTACCGGCTCTTCCCGGCACCCCTGTGGTGGTGAGTACCGGGGTAATAATTGGGGGTTAGCGCTAGCTGTTTTCGGGGCTAATGCTAAGCCCAGTTTAGTAATAGATTCCGTCTACAAGACGGCTTCCACCACTAAGCCTGAAATTTCAATTATAAAAAACACAACACATGAAATAAAAAATGTATTTAAAAAAACACTCCCCCACAGCCCTCCTTAACCCTTTTATTGACATAAAAAAAATGCTAGTCATCGTCACACTCCACCGAATCTCAGGTAGTCCTCTGCAATCACTTATCTGAAATGACAAGAAAATAAAAACACGAAAAATGGGTCAATACATTTTTGGCGCTCTCCCCTCGAGAGAGCGCACATAATGCAGTATGTTCCTAAAGAGGGAGCCTCCAATTGTTGCTAAACTACAACTCCCATCATGGGGGCTGTAGGCAAACAACAGCTGGAGTCTCCCTGTTTGGGAACACACTGCCAAAAAGGCTCTGTTCCCATTATGCAAAACGCATAATGAGAACAGAGCCATACTTACCACCCTGGCTTCAGGCCTGGACTGTGAAGCTCCGCCCCCTAATGATGTCAAGAGTGAGACCCCTGAGATCTGTCAGTCTGCCCTTGGACTACTACTCCCATCATGGGAAATGTTGTGTTCCATGATGGGAGTAGTTGTAGTACCGCAGTGCTGAGGGATGACTCTTACACATCCCCCAGTTGTGAAACTGTATTGTGACTGTTAGGACTACTACTCCCATCATGGACAGACTCTGTCCATGATGGGAGTTGTAGTCTTCGGGCTGAAGGACAGATCGCAGCAGGTCATTCTCCAGAGACCCGCTGCGATCTGCATTTATTAACTTAAAAAGCCGGCGACAACACTGCATTCCCCGCCGCTTCCTGTATACAGATGTCACGATTCATAATCCCCGCCGGCGGGAGAGGGGAGCTCTGATTGGTGGAAAGCTATTCACCACTATTAGCCAATCAGAGCTCCTGTCTTCTGGCGGGGATTATGAATTGTGACAGGTCTATACAGGGGAGCGAGTGGAGCCGCTTCTACAGTATATAATTGTTATGTGTATTTCCCCATCACAGACTAATAGTGACCCCCTGTAAAGTGAGCGCTGGGACCGCTGTGTGATTGGCAGGTCCCCAGCGCAAGTGTCCGGCCCCACTGACCTTTACATGTTGTAAATCTTTATGATACACACTGCCCGTCCTCCTCTTCATTCTTCTGATGCCGGAGACGCGCGGCTTCTGTATCATAGTCTATAGACAGAGCGCCCCCTCCCTGCCTCCACACTGCACGGGGCTGGGGCCAGACAACGGCAGGGGGCGCTCTGACTATAGTCAAAGCAGAAGCCGCGCGTCTCCGGTATCAGAAGAAAGAAGAGGAGGACGGGCAGTGTGTATCATAAAGATTTATAACATATAAAGGTCAGTGGGGCCGGACACTTGCGCTGGGGACCTGTCAATCACACAGCGGTCCCAGCGCTCACTATAGAAGGGGTCAGTATTAGTCTGGGGGCGGGGGGTACAGTACACATAACAATTATATACTGTAGAAGCGGCTCCACTCGCTCCCCTGTATAGACCTGTCACAATTCATACGCCCACGCCAGAAGACAGGAGCTCTGATTGGCTAATAGTGGTGAATAGCTTTCCACCAATCAGAGCTCCGGTCTCCCGGCGGCGGGGATTATGAATCGTGACATCTGCATACGGGAGCCGGCGGCAGCGCAGTGGAGCCGCATGTACCGCCGTCTTTTTAAGTTAATAAATGCAGATCGCAGCGGGTCTCTGGAGAATGACCTGCTGCGATCTGTCCTTCAGTCCAAGGACTACAACTCCCATCATGGACAGAGTCTGTCCATGATGGGAGTAGTAGTCCTAACAGTCACAATAGAGTCCCGCAGACGGGGGATGTGCGTCTCTCAGCGCTGTGGTACTACAACTACTCCCATTATGGGACAGATTCTGTCCCATGATGGGAGTAGTTGTAGTACTGCAGTGCTGAGAGACAGCTCCTGCATCCCCCACCTACATCTTCCACCGTCTGCCATTTTCTACGAGTCCTTGGTAGCACTCTTAGGTTTAGACTACTTTTCTTGCAAAAAAAAGCGCAATTGCGCAAAAAAAAGCATCTACTTTTTTTTGCGCAATTGATAAATACCAGTCCACTGGATTAGGTGGTGTACGGTAGACCAAACTGGTGACAACTTTAGAAAACTGTCCACCAAAAAAAACGCAGCTCTATGCAAAAAAAGCGCAATTGCGCAAAATTTGTAGACGTGAAAAATGGTCTAAATGCAATGATACATCTCCCCCATAATGATGAATCGCCCCCAGACTGTTTTAAAACAACTGAAAGAGTAAGTGTGCGAGCTGGGTGTCCGTTAAAGTGTGCTGTTTAACCCCTTTAGGACAGAGTCATAGGGGGAGATTTATCAAAACCTGTCCAGAGGAAAAGTTGCTGAGTTGCCCCTAGCAACCAATCAGATCGCTTCTTTCATTTTTCACAGGTCTTTTCAAAAATGAAAGAAGCAATGTAATTGGTTGCTATGGGCAACTCAGCAACTTTTCCTCTGAACAGGTTTTCATAAATCTCCCTCATAATGCTTTAATATATTTTCCATCTTTAGACACATATGATGGCTTGTCTTTTGCAATGCAAATAGTACAAAAAAAAATATTATTTTGTGGGGAAATTGAAAAGAAAAACTAAATTTTCCAATTTTTGGAGGGTTTAATTTTAGGGCAGTGTACTTTATGGTAAAACTGACTTGTTATTTTTATTCTGTGGGTAAATACTATTAAAATGATATCCATATTTACTATTTAAAAAAAATTGGCCTATTCTGACTCCTATAACTTTTTTTTCTAATTTTTCTGTATACAGGGCTGTATGATGGCTTATTTTCTGCACTGTGATCTGTAGTTTTATATGTAAATTAACATGTATATTTAACTATTTAATCACTTTTTATTAATTTTTTTTCTGGTATGTGATGTGACCAAAAAGCAGCAATTTTTGATTTTTTTCTACGTTTTCGCCATTCACCATACCTAGAGACCATAAAAAAAGATTGTAGCAGGGCAGTAGAAGTCAGGTGAGGAGACCTCCGGCCACCATCTGCATTCCTTGGACACCCTGTGGTTACACTGCAGGTGTCTAACTAAGCTTCAATAATACTTCAGATTCTATAATCAGTATTAATCAAAGCAACTGAAGTGTTATTAAAGGGCATCATTGTGATTGATGTCCACCATTACCGGTGGGACATGCCGTGCATAAAACGATCGCAGAACCGTTTAGGTTCTGAGTTTAAAATGTGTTAATGATTATCAATGCAGTCTAATGCACATCTTGTGCAAAATGTTAATCGAAGCATACACATGCAATAGCTGTTAGCCAACAGCTACCTCTGATCCCTTCATTAATGCTCAGTCATGTATTCTTTTTGCTCTAAATGTAAGGAATGGGGGGAGGGGGCTGCCAGTCTATCATGGGCATCGGCATATATCAGCTAATTGTCAAACAAGCCAACATTAGCTATTTCTCACTGGATGCCACTTGAAATCAGAGAGACTCCAACAACCAATAGATCGAGGATGTTAAAATAGTTTCGGCAGAATGAACCTTTATGCAGGAAAGCACCATATGCAGTCATCTATGGTAAGAAAGAAAAAATGGTTAAGTAAGACACATAAAAAATAGAGAAAGGGTTGGAGCAGTGAGATTATTTTAGATATATCCTTACCTTAAGGACAATTTCTGTTGTAAAAATTACAGTGAAAACAACATCAAAGTAAGAAAGAATCTGAAATGAATATATAAGGGGTTAATAAAAATCACAGTTTTATATTGTTTCTTATTTAATGGCGTATTTACATGAAATAGTTTGTGTAACGGGGAAAAAAATTTGTTATATCTATAATGACTTTGGGGGATATTTATCAAAGGATTTAGACTGTTTTTTCCTTTCTAAATTTGTCGCATAGAAAGTCGCAGTCTAAATATGTGCGACTTTTCTGTGACTTTTGCTTCAGAGGATTTTTAGAACATGATGCATTCTAGTCTATTTTAGACAGAAAAATGCATTGGTGTTGAATTTATCAAAAGCGACTTTTCAGCGACAAGTCGCATCGGCTGAAAGTACGCCGAAATGTCACACCATGCTAGAGCAGGTTTAAATACGGTCTAAAGCATAGATCCCGAAGTCTGTGCACAGAACTTATCAAGAGCCGTGAGACTTTTGATAAATTAGGCGCACAATAGACCCGCCTAACGCTCTGTAGTTTGGTCTATATTGATGCGGGACATAGACAGTTTTGATAAATATCCCCCTTTGTATCTAAAAACTTCACAGAACCATGGCAAATCACTGTGCACCAAACTACTGGCCCAAGTAAATTTACATTAAGTAGATTCATTAAAATGTCCCTGTCACACGGTTGGTGTCAGACCATACCATGCATCCACTACTCAGAAAATACCTCCCTCATATTATTATTTTTTTTTTTAAATCTTTGCCCCTCAAATTTAAAACAGTGTCCTTTTGGGTAGTTTTAAAATATATTTAGGGAGATTTATCAAAACCTGTGCAAAGGATAAGTTTCCCAGTTGCCCATAGCAACCAATCAGATCGCTTCTTTCATTTTGCAGATGCCTTGTTAAAAATGAAAGAAGCGAGCTGATTGGTTGCTATGGGCAACTGGGCAATTTTTCCTCTGGGCAGGTTTTGATAAATCTCTCCCATTCTCCTCCTTTACTGTGTTAATTCCCTTTATGTATTTAAAAGTTTTTATCATATCCCCTCTGTCTTGTCTTTCTCCCAAGCTATACATGTTAAGGTCCTGATATCACACAATCCGTGGTGCTCAACATCACAAAGTACATATATAGTATAGGTATATTGGCAAGATCCAGGTAGCGACAATGAACAGATGGAGCACTCACCTAGTGTAAAGAAAATACAAGATGCAAGCAAAAAACTATTTGGGAGCAGTCTTCAATCTTCCTGCTATCTCAGACATATAATACAATCTTTAAGATACTTCAAACTTACACTCCGTGAGTAGTCACCAGAGGCTGACCACTCACTAATCCAAAATCGCATCCAAGTGTGAATATTCACTTAAATCCGCTACCATCCTCTCGGTTCAGAATCTTCATCCCCGATTTATAGAATAAAGCAACAAGAAAAAACAAAACTGGAGAGCTGACTTATTATTCACTATACATCCAGAAACGTATTCGAACTAAAAGCTCACTTACTTCACTGAGGGGAGTAATTTGAATCGCCACTCCCCTCGAGCCGGCATGCTTGCCGGAATCTCCCAGTGTCTTAACCTCCTCCTTCCTTTGTTTTCATAGGGACTTCTGATTAATTCAGACCCAAAGCTTTGGTCTAATACACAGTAACAATTTATTACACAATTCAGGTATACAAATCCGACAAATAGCCCTTCCTCAGGGTTTATAACACACTAACATCTATGTACTCTATATATAATATTGCTCATGACAGACCAGAAATTACGTTCATTCAGCTCAGGGCGAATATAAAATAAAAAGTTCAAAGGAATGAATATTCCTCCTGACAGACTGGAAATGACATTCATCCAGCTCAGGGCAAAAAATAAATAAATTAATAACACAGAATGAATAAAAAACAATTAAAATTCATACCTTTTCAATTGCTTCATTAAAACCATTAGGGACTAAGGTATTAAGCTTAAAAATATAAAAACTTTCCCTTCTGCATAAAGTAGTGAACCTTCTTAGATTATTATTAACCTGTTCAACAGGTGTTACTCTCATGGTACTGTGCAAAGTGTCTAGAAACACTTATGGACATTTATCAACGGGTTTAGTCAGGTTTTCTTTACTATAATTGTCACAAAATTGTCGCAACTGCGACTACGCGATTTTTCGTGCGACATTTTGACTGGAAAGCGAGAAAAGCAAGTTTTCCAAAAATTTACTACGTAGTAATAATTTTAAAATGGACTACGGGTAGTCAGGTATTTATTAACTGCGACAGTCGCAACTGCGCAAAAAAAGTCGCAACAGGGTTAAAAATTGACAAAATTTACTCCAGCTCAAACGTGGAGCAGAAAAAGCTACAACCAAAGTAAAAAAGGAAAAATTGCTTACGTGAAAGAAAATAATCAACAGGGTGAAAGCAGTTGATAAGTCACACATAAGCAAAAAAAAAGTAAGGAAAAAGTTACTAAAAAAAAGAATACATAAGCAAACTTTGATAAATGTCCCTCTTAGTCTTTTGTACTCTTCCCCCTCCCCCTCTTTTCCTTCCTCTTCTTCTTCCTCTGCGTCCTCTAACATTAGTCTCTTCTTGGTTCTCAGACGGCCTATTGGGGTGAAGAAATCCGTCCATTTCTTTGGACTGAATCCCATTATCTGAGCCTTCTCTGTTCTCTTCATTGTAGTGTTCCTCGGACTGAGTGCTTGTGCTGTTTGTACTTCTGCGACGATCATCACCGATCGTTACTTTCTCTCTTCAAATGTTGTTTTCATTCATGGCTCGGATAGAGCCTATAGCCTATATTTTCTCCCTTTCTGATGGAACTAAGGGAATGATTATACTCCACTGTTTCTTCACACTCACTCTCTTTGTCTTTAAGAAAGAGAACAGAGAAGTCTCAGATAATGGGATTCAGTCCAAAGAAACATACTGATTTCTTCACCCCAATAGGTCGCCTGAGAACCGAGAAGAGACTAATGTTAGAGGACTAAGAGGAAGAAGAAGGAAAAGAGAGGGGAAAAGAGTACAAGAGGCTAAGAGAGGAAATGTCAGGATTCGGCAGGCTGGAGGTGGATCCTCTGTGTCAGAGAGGGATTGGCGTGGACCGTGCCGGCGGACTGGTTCTAAGTTGCTACTGGTTTTCACCAGAGCCCGCCGCAAAGCGTGATGGTCTTGCAGCGGCGGTAGCAACCAGGTCGTATCCACCGGCAATGGCTCAACCTCTCTGACTGCTGAGATAGGCGCGGTACAAGGGATAAGCCAAGAGCAAGGTCGGACGTAGCAGAAGGTCAGGGCAGGCAGCAAGGATCATAGTCAGGGGCAACGGTAAGAGGTCTGGAACACTGGCTTGGGATACACAAGGAACGCTTTCACTGGCACAATAGCAACCAGATCCGGCAAGGAAGTGAAGGGGAAGTGAGGTAATATAGGGAAGTGCACAGGTGAACACACTAATTAAAACCATGCGCCAATCATTGGCGCACTGGCCCTTTAAATCGCAAAGAGCCAGCGCGCGCGCGCCCTAGGACAGCACAGACGGGGAACGAGTCTGGTAAGCGTGTCGGGATGCGCACCACGAGGGGGCGCGTCCCGCATCGTGAATCGCATCCCGGCTAGGGACATTATCGCAGCGCTCCCAGTCAGCGGGTCTGACCGGGGCGCTGCGAACAAACAGGAGAACGCTGCGAGCACTCCGGGGAGGAGCGGGGACCCGGAGCGCTCGGCGTAACAGGAAAATTATTAACATGTATGAGGAATCCTATTAACATAAATTTGAGTTAGGGAGGGGTTTTTAAATTATCTAATCATGAAGATACGTGGGAAGAATTTAATGTCCTGAAAAAGAGTTTATTCTATTGTACGTCAGTAGATATGGATTTATTCGAAGCGTTTCTGGATTTAAACAAATTTGTTAGGAAATTGACCTTAAAGCGTATTTTCCAAATGAAAAAGAAAAAAGAACCAATCCCCGTTTTTTACTTTGAATGAAGAATATAAGGTTCCACAAATGTGTGATAGAGATATTGAGAAACTCACAGAAGATTTGTTAAATACCACTATAGTATCAGGTTTAGTTAATAAGTCCCTTACTGTGGACAGGAAAGTTTTTTCCTGTCCACAGTAAGGGACAATTAATTGAAACATTTTATGAAATGGTTCTTAATGATTTTAAAAACATAGGTGTAAATAACTCTAAGGATGGAAACAAAAAAAAAAAGTGGAATTTAACTATGAGAGAGAAAATGGTGTTAAAGGGGTATTCCGGGATTTTTTTATTTGACTATGCTACAGGGGCTGTAAAGTTAGTGTAGTTCATAATATAGTGTCTGTAACTGTGACAGTTTTCTCACAATTCGTATGTGATTTTAAACCCACTATTTATTTTTAACATCATACAAAATGACTGTTGTCTCAGATTTTTGCCAGGTTGCAATGCGGCCAAGACCGGACTCATTCTACAGCTGATGACAGGAAGCCTGTCTGCTTCAATGGGTGGAGTGATCGCTTGGTGGGAGAGAGTTCAATCTGCAACTAATGCAACCACTGTAGGCACCCTGATTGAAAACCACAGGTCTTTTAAATGGATGCAGCTCATTTATGTTTCAATGGCTGGGGTGGCTGATGTGTGAGAGGGAGGAAAATGGAATTGTGGGATTTGTAGTTAAAAAAAAAGAAAAATCAAACAGGAAATACAAGTTCACAAAAAGCTAGCCACAGTGTTATGGTAATCTCACAACATAGCCATTTAGCCCCAAGACAAGCACAGATCCTTCCTAAGCATGTCCATTACTGTCTGCCAGGTACATACTAAAATTACCTTATGGTGGATAACCCCTTTGAGATCACTGAAGGAAAATGAAGAGATTATAATAAAGAAAGCGAATAAAGGGGGGGGGGGGGGTAGTGATTTTATCAAAGGACTATTATTTGGAAGAAACACAGCAAATTATAGGTGAAGAAAAATATTAAAAGAAGAGCCGAATGATGTTTTTAAAAAGCAATTAGAAAGATTGATCTTAAAAGGTTATGAAGAAGGAGTTATGCATAAATCAGAAAGAGATTTTATGAAGGTAGAGAATCCAGCTACACCATACTTTAATTTTTTACCAAAGCTGAAGACAAATTCAGAGCGACCCCCAGGAAGGCCAATTGTGGCAGGAGTGAATTTCCTGACTAGTGGGGTGGGATAATATGTAGACCGAATGCGGAATTATGTGGTATCTTTACCCTCATAGCAGCTGACCAGAGTCTTGTAGATATCTTTAATAGAAAATATAAAATGGGAAAATAATTTTTATTTAATTACTACGGATGTTGTTTCGTTATATTCCAACATTCCCCAGGACAAAGGAGTCAAAGCAGTGGCGGATAAAAAAAAAAAAGAAGATATTTTAATGTTACAAGTCAACATTGAACAACATTAAGATGTGTAGATCTTTGCAAGCTAAGCAGCTGAGAGCTCGGTTGGGCTGTGAATGGGAGTCCAGCAGTGAACTGTAATTGAAATTGTAGTTGAAATGTCTAGGGTGTAACTTTAACTTGTGATGACAGCTTTGGTCAATAGGTTAAGTGGATAATGGTTTCGGGAAGTTATTAATGTACTTTGTGGTTAAGTTTGTGGTCTCATTAGAATGTTTGCCTCAGGACTGTCCTGCACTTCAGTAAGTTATTTTCAGGGTGGTGTGGGGGGGATAGAGCCGGTTGCGTGGCAGGCAGGGGGGTTTGATAGAGCGGGTTGCGCGGTGGGGTTCGGGGTAGCGTAACGAAGATATATTGTTTTCAACACCGGGTGCCTCCAGTTGTTTCACCACTACAACTCCCAGCATGCCCTGACAGCCAATAGATGTCAGGGCAAGCTGGGAGTTGTAGTGGGGAAACAGCTGGAGGCACCCTGTATAGATGAACTAAGGGCGGAAGTGTCGGCTCCAGCAGGCATCAGTGACGTCGTGCCTGCTGGGGAAGTCTGCCTGGTAAGTGAGCACTATACCAGGCAGACAAAGTTAAAGGCAGGGAGGGGGTTAGGGACAGATGGGCAATAGGCAGGGACAGAAAAAAAAAAGGATGGTGGGAGCTACTCTTTAACTATGAATGACAGTGAGGAGGAAATAGCTTGTAGTGACAGCCACTAGATGTCAGTATTGTAATACATAGGCTTTCTTTCTATGGGGAGAGTGAGTTGAAAAAGTGTAGAATTGATAGTGTAGTGAATGAATAGGCTTTAAGGTTTTAATTTTAATGGATGGTTATTCAAAAGCTTTGGTCTTTTTTTGTGGGAGGTGATTGGATTTGTTGGGTTGATTGATGTGGTGGGGGACTTTGTGGGACTTTTTGGGAGGTGGATTGTGGCTATGAAGGAACAATTACATTATGAGCTCAGTGGCATTGTTTAGACCTTGGGGTTGGAGCGTCTCCAGGCGGTAGATCCAGTACATCTCATGTTTTTTTAGAGCTGTGAATCTGTCATTTCTATGTGCTGGGATGTGGTCTATGGGGCATATGGTGATGGGATTGGTTATGTCTGGATGTTTTTTGTGGCAATGTTTTGATAAACTGTGAAGGAGGAATCTGAGTTTGATGTTGTTCCTGTGTTCGTTCAGTCGGAGGTGTAATTCTTGGGTGGTTCTTCCCACGTATTGCAGGTTGCAGATGCAGGTGATTAGGTAAATGACACAGCTGGATTTGCAGTTTAGGGAAAATTTCCTTGGTAGATTTGTTGAAAAAGGTTTTTTGGTTATTGTTTATGGTGGTACAGCATAAGCATCTTTTTGTTCCGCATCTGAAGGCTCCTTTTGGTTTTGTGTTTGAGGTACTTTTCTGATTTGTGTGGTGTCTGAGTTTTCTTGGAGCTAATATGTTTTTTAAGGTAGGTGCTCGTCTGAAGGTGATGCCTGGTTTGTTGGGGAGGGCTTGTTTCAGTACTGGGCAGGATTGGAGTATGTGCCAGTGTTTCTGGTGGACTGAACTGATTGAGTTATGGGAGCAATTGTAGGTGGTGATGAAATTGAGTTTGATCCTTTTTTTGGTATCTGGGTTTTCAGGGTTTTTAGTTTGAGGATTTAAACAGTAATTTTGTTTCAGTGATTTTGTCTTGTTGTAGGCCTCATTGTGAATACTTTTCCGATATCCAGAAAACGGTTTTGGATGGTTTTTGCTTAGGTGTGGAATGAATGGTCGGATGTGCAATTTTTTCGAATGCGTTTGTACTGACTAAAAGGTATGTGGACATTATAAAAAATGGAAAACAAACGTATATTTCAGTCAGTACAAACGCATCCGGAAAAAATTGCACATTCAACCATACCTAAATCCATACATAAATGGAGAGCATAAGTACTGGTCCATTTTAGGGAACCACACATATTTAAAAGAAGTTATAGGTGAAAATAGTAAGAAGCCGATATTTATTTACCGTAGGGCAAAAACTATAGCCCAGCAAACTGCATCTATCCTTGTGTGAACAAAAATGTAAAAATAAAAGTAGCTATGTAGCTATGTAGAATACGTTTTGGAGTGTTGGTGCGGCATTCAGTATGTTAGCAGGACATCCCAAACACTTAGGTCAAGAATAAATTCCCACCGTTTTAACATCAAACATAAATTCCAAAAACATGGTGATTCTAGGCACTTTGCGCAGTACCATGAAGGAAACCCAGACCTGTTGAGAGTAACACCTGTTGAACAGGTTAAAAATAATCTGAGAAGGTTCACTACATTATGCAGAAGGGAAAGTTTTTATATTTTTAAGCTTAATACCTTGTTCCCTAATGGTCTTAATGAAGCAATTGAAAGGGTATGAATTTGTTTTTTATTCATACTTATTTTTTTTTTCGCCCTGAGCTGGACGAACATCATTTCTGGTCTGTCAGGAGCAATATTCATATCTTGTGAATTTTTTAATTAAATTTTCGCCCTGAGCTGGATGAAGGTCATTTACGGTCTGTAAGGAGCAATATTATATAGAGAGTACATAGATGTTAGTGTGTTATAATCCCTGAGGAAGGGCTATGTCCCGCAAAGTGTCGGATTTGTATACCTGAATTGTGTAATAAATTGTTACTGTGTATTAGACCGAAGCTTTGGGTCTGAATTAATCAGGAGAAGTCCCGATGAAAACCTAGGAAGGAGGAGGTTAAGACAAGGAAGGAGGAGATTCCGACAAGCATGCCGGCTAGAGGGGAGTGGTGATTCAAATTACTCCCCTCGGTGAAGTAAGTGAGCTTTTAGTTCAAATAAGTTTCTGGATGTATAGTGAATAGAAAGTCTGCTCTCCAGTTTTGTTTTTTCTTGTTGCTTTATTCTAATGTGAAGAAACAAATTATTTTATTCAGTTTACAACAAAGCATAGTACAAACAAGGAATAGCGGGGGAGCTGTAAGCGCAGCAGAGAGCGTAGACTGGCAACAGTCGTTTCACACCAATAAGGTGCTTCTTCAGTGGAGGCCTGAAAAAGCACCTTACTGGTGTGAAACGGCCGTAGCCAGTCCAGGCTCTCTGCCCTGCTTACAGCTCCCCTGCTATGCCTTGTTTGTACTGCGCATTGATGTAAGCTGAATAAAATAATTTGTTTCTTTAAACTAGGTGACATTTAGGGAATGTTTCCCAAAAAGGTGGTGAGATTGAGCTGTTTTACATATCCCCTTTTGTTCCATAAATGCATTTGTGGGATATATTTTTCATACATAGCTCTGAAATGCACCCTAAAATGTATTACACTGTTTGCCTGTGATAGGCATTACCCCAACTTAGTCCAAATGTTGATGTTTGTAAAGGAAAGGAACACCCTTTAGCTTTTAGCACATCATTATATGAATTATAGACCCCACTCCATGACAGCAAAGCATTGGAGCTGGAAGAAGGATACTGCACCCACAGAACTGACCTATTTTGGAAACTACACCTCCTGAAATATTCACATAAGGCAGTAGTAAGTACTTTACGTCCGTATTGTGTGGCTGGAACTATTAGAAAGTCAGTGTTAAAAATTTTGATTAGCTTTTTTTTCCACAAGTGCATCATTTGTGGCACATATTTATTGTACACAGTTTCTGAAATGAAAGGACTGAACCCAAATATTTCTTATTTATTTATTATGCTCTTGGTCTCGTGTTAGGTAATACCCCTCTTATGCTATATTTTGTTGATTGGTCACATGGTAGGAAAGGAGCACCTTTTGCCTTGCAGAGCTCATTTATTTTTTTTATTTTTTTGTCTTCCACAGTTCAACACTGTAGGGTTTTAGGTTGAACTTGATCTAAACCCCATATATAGACCCCATGAAGTAGGGTCTATATATTAATTATAGAACCCACTTGAGCAACATTTAAAAAGTTTTAAACATGCTTGAGTCACTTTTATTCCTACTGCATGCTAAAAACCTGATACAATGTAGAAGGGGGAGTTCTCTCCCTCCTGCCCCATTATAGAAGTAACTTAGGCTGCTTTCACACTATGAGCATTCATCCGTTATTAAAGGTCCGTTTTCTGTGTGAAAACTGATGTATAATAACAAATGAAATAACGGGTGCTAATGGATGAATAAATAACATCCCTCATGTATGGCCATAACACCTCTACCTACAGACTCCCACAGCCGGGACTACTACTACTCCCATCATGGGACAGATTTCTTTCCATGATGGGAGTAGTAATTCCCTGGCTGCGGGAGTCTGCAGACAGCTGGGGATGCTACATTAGTGTTTGTACTACTACCCCCATCATGGAACAGTCTGTTCCATGAAGGGGGTTGTAGTACAGGGGCTGAGGGATTGATCGCACCGGGTTTCACTTCTGAGACCCGATGCGATTAGAAGTTATTAAGCAGGGGAGCGGGCGGCATGCTCCGCAACCCTGCAATGTATCGTTTGTTTTAACTTAAATTTTTAAATCCCTGCGGGGTGCCCTGAATGGCCGGGACTAAGGAGCCATTCAGGTCTCTTAGCGGGAGATTTAAAAATGAACATTGTGAGTAGCAGGGGGCCATATCTATATTAAAAGCGCTTTGGGGGACAAAATATATAGCGCTGCAGTGGTGGCAGACATATAGCCTATACATCTAGCCCCCCCCCAGCGCATTTATAATATGCCACCTGCAGCGCATTTTTATATATATATATATATATATATATATATATATATATATACCCCCCGCTGGTGCATTAATAAATATATACCCCCCGCAGCACAAGTATAATGTACCCCCCCCACAGCGCAAGTATAATGTAATGACAGTATAGGAGATAGGTGCCTTAAAACTTAGCTTTTAATGAACTATAAAGTTAAAAGATTATATCACCAATAATGAAGTGCATAATAGTACTATCACCTAAATAAAGCAACAAGTCAGCTGCTCCCTGATTCTATCTACAGGCGATATGTTATATCAATTTAACCAAATAGTTGTACACATGCCCCTATTTGCCAACCCAACGCGTTTCTGTCTGGTTGGAGTATAATGTAGACCAGACTTCATCAGGGGTATATATAAGCATGAATAATGTATAATGTAGATGTACAATAAACAATGATCTAAATTCCAAGAAGCCAGCAGTGTATGGCCACAATAGGAAAAATGAGTCAAGAATTATTATATGTGGTAACCCGTAGCAACCTAATTATAGCGATCAAAACAATGCCTCACACATAATGGAAAAATGAGGCTGCTGCTTGCGGGCTCCAAAAACCTTAATATATATATATATATATATATATATATATATATATATATATATAGGAATGTGGCTGTTGTCAATGGCAACCAAATTAAACTAATAATATCAAACACTGCAATCAGCGGAATGCTCTGCCTTTTCAGACGCACAAGCCCCCACAGGGTTGATACCCTGATAAGTAGGACAATGCCTGATGAATGGGGGTACAAATACTATACAAACAAGTGGCTCTATATCCTTCACTGCGGTGTTAGTCCAGAACAGTGATAGTGATAGGGCCAAAGAAAAACACTGCTGTGTGGAACTAGGTGTCAAACAAACGCCTGCAGTGGAAGGGAGCCCGTCCGGTGTTTGGGAGCGCAAGTATAATGTACCCTCACAGCGCTATATATCTTGCCCCCCAAAGCGCTTTTAATATAGATATGGCCCCCTGCTACTCACAATGTTCATTTTTAAATCTCCTGCTGAGAGCCCTGAATGGCTCCTCGGTACCAGCCATTCAGGGCTCCCCACGGGGGATTCAAAAATGAAAGTTAAAACACACGATACATCGCAAGGTTGCCCATGCCGCCCGCTTCCCTGCTTAATAACTTCGGATCGCATCGGATCTCAGAAGTGAAACCCATTGCGATCAATCCCTCAGCCCCTGTACTACAACCCCCATCATGGAAGAGTCTCTATTCCATGATGGGGGTAGTAGTACAAACACTAATGTAGCCTCCCCAGCTGTCTGCAGATTCCTGCAGCCAGGGAATTACTACTCCCATCATGGAAACAAGTCTGTTCCATGATGGGAGTAGTAGTAGTCCTTCAGCACTATCCCATAGATTTGAATGCTTCGTGCGGTGGTCAACACGCCCCTTCCCGCGGGCTGCAGGGGCCCCATACAGGAGATCACAGGGGGCCCCAGCGGTCAGACCCCCCTGCGATCTGAAACTTATCCCCTATCCTTAGCATAGGGGATACGTTTTTCAGCACTGGACTACTCCTTTAAGCTAAACCAGTTTTCACACCTATTTCTCCGCAAACCAGGCTCCCTTGTCAAGCAAGGTGCAAAGTAAAACAGTAGTGAGACAGAAAAGGGGAGCGTACACGAGAGACAGCTTCTCCTGTATGTGGTATGCAGCGTAGTCTTGGCAACCTTACTCTATACCTCCTGCGGGGTGCATACACAAACGTATGAAGTATCAATAAATCATAAACAAAAGAGCACGTACATGCACTCATCGCTTGTCAGAGATAGAAGCGTGTCGGGGTCTGGTTCACGGGGTGCTGGGTCACAGCATCGGCACAGATGGATGACGCTCGGAAGCAACGCCGGCCCATCGTTGCCTCTGAGCGCCATCCATCTGTGCCTATGCTGTGACCCAGCACCCCATGAACCGGAACCCGACACGCTTCTACCTCTGCAAAGCGGTGAGTGGACGTACGTGCTCTTTTGTTTATGACAAGGTACAAAAGTGTCTACAAAGTGCAACATATCTAAAGCACATTACAATGTGGTGCAGGTCATTTAAGTCATTTATTTGGTGTACACAGTTTTAGGGTATGTTCACACTACGGAATCTCTGGTCGGCTGTAGGATCGCTCAGACCTGATGCATAATTCCGCAGGCAAATCTGTAATTTAACCTCTTCAGGACGCAGGGCGTATGCATACGCCCTGCATCCCGAGTCCTTAAGGACGTGGGCGTATGCATATGCCTGTGGGAATTCCGGTCCCCACCGCTAGCCGAGCCTGAGACCCCCCCCCCCCATGTCGGCGATCACAGAAAATCGCATGTCAATTCAGACATGCGATTTTCTACTATTCCGGGCTGATCGGGTCTTTGGTGACCCGATCACCCGGAAAATAGGGATGATCAGAGCTGTCAGTGACAGCCCCGATCATCCTGAGGGATAGGAGCGAGGTCACAGTGCTGTGATCTCCTCCTATCCCCTGCCATTAGTCAGAAATTAGTTCTGACCAATGGCAGCGCAGGACAGTGGGTTGACCCCTGGATGTCGGGCAGAACGGGGGGAGAAGATGGCGGCGGAGATCAGCGGCGAAGGTAGCGAAACAATGGTGGGGGGGGGCGAAAGGAAGGGGGCAGTAAGTATTTACTGCTGCCCTTCCTAGTGGGTGCCAAACTGCAACTCCCAGCATGCGGAGGGTGACAGTTTGGAGACAACTGTTACAGTGGTGCCCAAACAGTGGTGCCCAAACGGTAGCCCTCCAGATGTTGCCAACTACAACTCTCAGCATGCCTCGACTGCCCAGGCATGCTAGGAGTTGTAGTTCTGTAACATCTGTCCCTTCAGATTTAGCAATTTTCATGAAATGTTTGAAAATTGCTGCTCTACTTTGAAGCCCTCTAATTTTTTCAAAAAGTAAAAATATGTCCATTTTATGATGCCAACATAAAGTGGACATATTGTATTTGTGATTAAAAATAAAATGTGTATTATATTGTGATTTATTTGGAATATCCCTTTTCCTTACAAGCAGAGAGCTTCAAAGTTAGAAAAATGTAAAATTTTCTAAATTTTCATGAAATTTTGGGATTTTTCACCAAAAAAGGATGCAAGTAACAACGAAATTTACCACCAAAATAAAGTAGAATATGTCACGAAAAAACTATCTTAGAATCAGAATATTCGGTAAAAGCGTTTTAGAGTTATTAATGCGTAAAGTGTCAGTGGTCAGAATTGTGAAAAGGGCTGCGTCCTTAAGGGGTCAGGCAAATAAAGAAAACTGTGGAAAATGTATTCTCTTCAACTGCTACATGCACAATCAATCAGTAAATAAAAAAAAAAAAGAAATTTTTTCACCTTATTACTGAAAGACTCTGTTCTAATAGGATCTTCAGCTGCCAAAGAAATACTGCTTAGTAAAATGAAAAGCAGGATAAAATTGGTGAATGTTGTAGAATTGACTATGCGATGACACAGCACTCGGATTCTGTTAACATAAAAAAAAAGAAAAAAAGCAAGTAAACAGAATGAAATAAAAAGCAAGTTACAAAAAACTAACAACTGGACAAAAAATATGATAAAAAAAAAATTTTCATCACTGAAATTGATAATTTACGGGTAAAGGACATACTTGTTTGTTGGACTGAAAATAAAGAATGAGCTGGCCTCTGGCATTGGCACAGCTTTCTCTTTTAGCTGCAGCTCTGCCAAAGGGCGAGGACGAGGACTTAGAGGGATATCAGGCTCTTCTTCTTCATCATCACCTAAAACACAGGCAAACAAATATAGAGTGAAAGGCATAAGAGCTTGTTCACATGGGCGTTGTGTTCCAGTAAAGGGGGCTCCATCGACCAGTCTGTCAAAAGGACGGTAGTTAAGCAGAGAAAAAAACAGTGAATGTCCTATTTTTTTTTTTAACTTGCTTAAAGGAAATCTGCTGTAAAATAAACGTATCCCCTATCCACAGGATAGGGCATAAGTGTCTGATCACGAGGGGTCCGAACACTGGGACCACCCACGATATCCTGTACGGGGCCTGGGCAGGAGGTGTGCCGCCCGAAGCATGTCGCAGCGGCAGACAAGCCTCCACTATGTAGTTCTATGGGAGAGGCGGGGATGCAGCGTTTGTGCATCCCCGCCTCTCACATACAGTTGTATGGGGGCGTGTCTGTATGACATACGCATTACCCGGCGCACAGCGCGGCAATGCCAGGGCCCTGTTCAGGAGATCGCGGGAGGTCCCAACGATCGGACCCCCACGATCAGACACTTATTTACAAATTTATTTCACTGCAGTTGTCCTTTAACTGCTGTAAAATAACAGACACCAGACAGAGTCCAGTCAAGTAAGGGTGGTGTCAGGGTCCACTTACTGCAAAAAACAGTAAGCTGAACAAACCCTTTGCGGAGTCAGACCCCAATGACCGTGTAAACTTAGCATTAGATTGTAAAAAAATACACAACAACTTGAGTGCCAATGTCCCCAGATATTTTTAGGCTTTTTGAAGACAAATCAAATGTTCTCACATTGTACTACGTTTTTTTTATTTTCTAAGGGTGTGGTGGAATTCTGTTTATTGTTCCTTTGTTTTCATTCTAACTTTCAGAAAAAACATGAATTACCATAGATCTAACATCAACATTTCATGTTGGCTGAATTACAGCATGCCCAGGCACTCTACAACTTGACAATACAAATCTATTTAGCATCAAAATTATACCAATAGAGCAAATAACACCCTTGCCAAAATCAGAATGTCTTACAACTCATAAACAGGGAAACATTCCCTCAGTATAGAAATTGTGCATTAAAGGGGACTCCTCTGCTATCCAAAGGGTAGGGGATAAGAAATCTGATCATGGGGGTCCCGCTGCTGGGGCCCCTGCGATCTCCTGCAGCACCAGGCGTTTTATATAAACGCCGGGTTCCTGCGGCAGTGGTTCCTGCGGCAGTGACGTCATGGTTCACACCCCTTGTGATGTCATATCATGCCCTCTCCATTCATGTCTATGAATGGATGGGACGTGGCGTTACATCATGAGGGGCATGGCCGTGACATCACAATCATGGCCTATTGCTCCGAGTGTTCAGATCAAAATGTACCCTTTTAATTTACATACTATTATCCATGCCTCCCCAGTATGTCAATTAACAATTGCACAAAAGTAAATGTATATTTATTTGCTTGTATATAACAAATGTGTATTCATAGCCTGAGGGTACATTTCCATATTCAGGTTTTTATTTGCAATAATTGAATACAAATCCAGGAATGGATTTGAAATGAGAAGCCTTAAACCCCTTGTACACTACTTAGAAATTCCGGGCAAAGATTCTGGTGCAAAAGAGTTCTTATTGTCATCTATAGGATTCTGCTGCACTGTGCATATTGCTTAATTTACGGAGTGAAATTTTTCACCACAGAAATTCAAATGAACATATCATTTGTTCAGTGGGATCCACGCAGAACTGCATTGCCGTCAATCGGGAGGCGCAGGTCTGTAGCGTCAAAGCCATTTAATTACAGCAGCGCCATCTTGTTCCATAGTGTGCCAGGGGCCTTAGTCTTTACTTAATATGTGTGCACCTGTTAATATCTGTCCCTGGCAGCTTTGAATTCAATAATCTCAAATTAAAAACTGAAGGTTGGAACACACCCTTAACCCCTTCAAGTCGCAGGACGTATGCATACATCCCAGTTGCTGACATGTTCACGCAACTGGTTGTATGCATATGACCTAGCGATCTGCACAGCGCAATGCGCTGCAGGAAATCGGCAGCGGGACCTGGCTGTCAATCACAGCCGGGGTCCGGTCGCAGCTGCTGAGACCAGGATCGTGACGATCTCTGCAATATTAACCTCAGAGATGTGGTGATCAGTCCTGAACACCTATCTATGAGATTGACATGGGGAGAGGGCTTCCTCTTTTCCCCATGGCAAACCCACAATGCAATTTCAGGGCCCAGTTGGTTGCCATGGCAACAGGAGGCCAGCTGATGGCCTCCTGTCTGCCTGGTATGGCAGCCTGTGAGGATCCAGCCATAGGCCAGAAGGACAGTTAAGATGTGATTCAGTACAGATAACCTGTAAAAAGAGAACAGTATAAAAAATAAAAGGTTTTTAAAAAAAAATTAGAGTGTAAAAAAAAAGTAAATTACAATTTCCCAATAAAGCCGTGTTAACTCCCAAAACAGATAAAAATACCCAAACCTATACATAATAGATATTGCCACATTCATAATGACTTGTAAAATAAAATTATAATGTTATTTATAACAAATGGTGAACACTGTAAAAATAAAACAACAAAAAAGTGCAAGAAAACACTAATTTTGGTCCATAATGTGAAATAAAAATGATAAAAAGGTAGCATGTATCTCAAAAATGGTACCGAAAAAAGTACTCGTCCTGCGAATACAAAAAAAGCCCTCACACAATGGCTGAAAAATAAAAACGTTATGGCTGTCAGAGCAGGACAACACACAAAAGGGGAAAAAAAAAGGATTGTGAAAAGAAAAAAAGGACATAAGAAGTTATATAAATTGGGTATCGCCATACTTGTACCAACCCACAGAATAAAGATAACAATTTATACCATGCAGTGAGTACAATAAAAAAAATTATTTTAAGAGTACCTGTCAAACTAAACTTTTACTATATTGTTCCTTTTGTAATTATAAGGAGTTATGCAGAAACAAAAAACAGACAAACGAGGCGCTGCCTTGTGCCGTTATCAAGGGTGAGACAGGTAATATACAATCGTTCCTTACGTACCTGGAGATGTTGGGCTCAGAGCTCAACATCTATTGTAGCATTAAGATTACAGTGTGTGACTGCCTCTGGACTCGGATCCACCTGCAAGGGGTGACTGAAGAATACTTATGATACCGCTGGTGGATTCCAGATGGAGAGGAAAAAAACAGGATAATTTTGGGGTGCACTCTTAACACGTTGTCTATGTGAAATAAAACAACAAGCATAACCCACGGCATCCATGGTTTCTGTTAACAGTGGTGTGCACCCCAAAATTATCCAGTTTTTTTCCTCTCCGTCTGGAATCCACCAGCGGCATCGCCAGTATTATTTAATTATAAGGCACTTTGCTATTTACTTGCTGTTAAAATTCTCAACCTTTATCTGTTTTTAATGTGATTGAAAAGACAGCCACTAGGTGGCTCTGTTTTGTTCTATGCCACAAGTCACACAGTTAGTTTGGTCTCCTCCTAGCCTGGCAGAAGACCAAACTTAGGAAGTCCATTCGGGGCATGGCGAGGCACAGCCCTCAGAAGGCTTCAGTGACTTTGCGCCTGCTGGGGAACGCCCACTTTCTTCTGCCAGGAGCTCACACAATGTTGAGCAAGTGGAAAGGTATGATACAGAGCTTTTTAAAGCTTATAAAAAAAAATGATGGCAGGAGGGGTGTTAGGAGTAGTTAGGGAATATAATCCAAGTTAGTATAGAAAATATGGTTTGATGACAGGTACTCTTTAAAAATACTTTTTACAATATTTTGGAGTTTTTCACAAAAAAACTTCTGCATGTATTAACAAAGATTTACCACTATTATAACATACAATATATCACGAAAAAACTATCTCAGAATCGCATTGATCAGTAAAAGCATGTCAAAGTTATTACCACTTAAAGAGAAACAATTAGAAAATACCAGTTTTGAAAAATTGGTCCCGGTCATTAAAGTTAAAACCACCTTTGTGTCCTGGTACTTAAATACAAAGGGCGTACCTGTTATCAGGTCACCACTGCGCGCCAGGTGGTGTCTGGAATGAAATGACTGCAGGCATCCCGACACATCGTGCAGGGGGGTCCTGAGATCGGCCATTGCCATGATTGGCTGGCCAATTCAGACTCTTAAATCACAGCTTTTCTGGGCCAATAGGGTCTCTGGTGATTAAGAGTGATTGGTTCTGTCCAAGACAGCACCAATCACCCTTTGTCAGGATGCGGACCTGACGAAGAGGGGAGCAATCCTTTCAAAACGCGTTGTCCTATCTGCATGTATAAAAGTCTTAATTTTATTATTTTCTTTCCGGACTTGGTTTCTTCTTATTACCTTCCCCACAAAGTGAATGCAGAGGACTCTGCTACAAGTCTTTGTTCTACTACTGTCCCAGGACTCTGGATAGGGGTGGATGCAGGCAGCTCCTTACCGGGAACAAACTATGTTATATACTAAGGTGACATCTGGTGTTATGCTCGTAGCACAACACCAAAAGGTGGGCAGTGTATTGACACCAACATATACCATTTCTATCATTGGGTAACATCAATCTATGACAAAAAAACAGAGCTCCTCATGGTGCAATACCATCAATTTCAATAGGATGAATTCAGGGCAGGGGGAACCTTTAAATTACAGAGGTCTGCTCATCTGTTCAGGTTGTGTTAGAGATATGACCACAATAACAGCATATGATAGAAGCATGGTACAGCCCTCCTGGCATCGGTCTGGAGATTTCCCCACCGAAAGGGAACAGCCAATCACGAAAAAAACTGAAAAGCTGGGCTTGCGGTACGATCCACCAGTCAGGATGAGTAGAAGATTAGCACCAAATACTTTTATTTGCCAAACATGACGTGTTTAAAGGCTTTGGAGTGCCTTCATCAACTGTATAGGCTTACATATATACATATGAAGAAGGGGCTCCAAAGCCTTGAAATGCGTCATGTTTGGCAAATAAAAGTATTTGGTACTAATCTTCTACTCGTCCTGACTGGTGGATCGCGTCACAAGCCTGGCTTTTCTATTTCTCTGTGATTGACTGCATCATTGAGTAACGGAACAGGTTGCGCTGCCTCTGTGTTCTACTTTTGTTTTTTTTATATATATATATATATATATATATATATATATATATATATCCTTGTATTTGTTTTTGAGGACATAGGGGGAGATTTATCAAAACTTGTCCAGATGAAAAGTTTCTGAGTTGCCCAAAGCAACCGGATTGCTATCTGCCTCTGAAAAAATTAAACTTTTCCTCTGGACAGGTTTTGATAAATCTCCCACATTATCCCTATCAATATTGTTAAGGGATGCTATAAGCTGATCAAAAGTTTCCTTCCTAAAGTTCATTGAGAGAAATGTATTAAACCATTTAGACTGCTTTTTTCATCTAAATTTGTCTCAAGAAAAGTCGCAGGCTGGCCCCGTTCTGCATTTTCTGTGACATTTCATTTAGAACATTTAAATTTCATTACCATGAAGTGTTCTTATTTAGAGCACTTTGTGCAGTGGTCACTTATCACGTGTGTGTGTGACATTTTGTAAAATGTCGCAGAAATATCGCACGAGCCAGATTTAGAAGTTATCACAGGGCGAGTCAACCCTGCCTAATTAGAACTCTACGCGACAATTGAATTAGTGTCCGTGCAACATTTGTTGCAGAGCTGCCACTTCTCTGCAACATTTAAGCAGACTAAAGTAGAGCAGTTTTGTGTTGATTCATCAAGTAAGTGCAACGTTTGATAAATTTGGAGCAACTCTGCAACTTTCACCACGACATTTGGGCTCTAAAACTGTTGAAAATTCACACCATTCTTTGTAAATGCCCCCCCCCCCCCCCCATTGTTCTTGTGGCTCTTCTACAGAACACCCTATTGAAAGACAAGTTGAAATGTATTATATTGTGGTCACTATTTCCAGGTGTGTTCACCATTCTGCACATTATTTACTCTGTCAGGTCTGTAGGTTATAATTTAGTACAGTAGCGCATCCTTTCTGGTCAGGTCCTGCACTATTTGGGACAGAATTATCTTTAGCTGTAGCCAAAAATCTCTCAGTTTCCCAGTTTATATCAGGATAATTAAAGGCGTACTCCGGATAAACATTTCAGGAGCAAATTAAAAACGACTTCAGATGTATTGCCACAGGGCCAATACATATTTTTTCCTCAATTTTTTTGGGTAATCTTACCCTGCATCAGCAGTCAGAAGTTGTGTAGTTCTTGTGAGCATACCAGCATCACATCCCTATTTTACTTGTGTAGGTTCCAGTTTGTGATGTGACGTCACAGGCTCCCACCCCCTCCCTGTCACTATAGTGCAGCCCGCAGTGCTTTGTATAGTGGGGAGAAACTACTGACAGGATGTGTGTGTGGGGGGGGGAGGGGGGGGGGGGTGACAGTGAAGTCTGGGAGAGGACTGAGGCCGCCTGTACGATAATTCAGATCTTCTCATGTGCTGAGGGCCAGAACGGGATGCTGGGAGGAGGGGGAGGGGAGACCATCCTGTTATAGCTATTGCTCAGCCAACATGTCCAACTGTGCCCTGATATCATCTGTCAGGGCAAAGCTGGACCGCTTCCATAGTTTGCTGGTTTGGCTGAAGTTAGTGGTACAGACAACTTTACAATAATAAGTATGGACAAGTTTACTTACTTTTATTTTGGGTTTGGCTAACTTTTCCAGTTCAGCTCACAGGAACCAGGAAAAAGCGCTACATCACATGAATTTTTTTAATTTGACTATGCTACAGGGGCTGTAAAGTTAGTGCGGTTCACAATATAGTGTCTGTACCTGTGTGTGACAGTGGTCTCGCAATTCTTCTGTGATTTTCGCCCCAATATTTATTTTTAACAACATACAAAATTACTCAGGTCTCTGGTTTTCCCAGGTTGCAGTACATGGAGACATGACATCACCAGTCCGGTGTGCCAAGGGAGCCTGTCCTTAAGGGGTTAACCAGGGTGTAGGCACCCGGGTTTACCCCTTAACCCCTTAAGGACGCTTGACGTACGTCATGACACCTTGGTACTTAAGGATCCATGATATACGCGTACATCATGGGGAATTCCGGTCCCATTCGGAACTCATTCAGAAGGCATCCTGTGCAAATGCCCGGGGGGGGGGGGGGGGGGGTCATCATGTCAGCGATCACGGCAAATCGCAGGTAAATTCACACCTGCGATTTGCGCAATTCCGGGTCATACAGGTCTATGGTGACCAGGTGAACCGGAAAATCAGGGGGATCGGGGTTGTCCAAGACAACAACGATCCCCCTGAAAGGATAGGAGTGAGGTGGCAGGGGTGCCACCCCTCCTATCCCTGCTATTGGTCGTATAGACGCGATGACCAATAGCAGATCGGGGGTGGGGGGGTTAACTTTCAGGTTCCCAGTTCTGCCCACCCACAATGGATGGGGCAGAACGGGGAAACTGACAGAGGACCGGGGAAAAAGTCCACTTACCCATCCATGGCGGCGGAGGTGACGATTGACGGTGGAGATCGTCGGGTAGCGATGTTGTGCGGCTGGCTCCCTGTATCCAACGGAAGCCGGTAAGTTGCTTAGCAACATATGGGGGCTACAGTATGAGACCCCTATACAGTGATCTCCAAACTGTGACCCTCCAGATGTTGCAAAACTACAACTCCTAGCATGCCCACACAGCTGTTTGGTGTCTGGGCATGCTGGGATTTGTAGTTTTGCAACATCTGGAGGGTCACAGTTTGGAGATCACTGTGCAGTGGTCTCTAAACTGTAGCTCTCCAGATGTGGCAAAACTGCAAATCCCAGCATGCCCAGACAGCAAACAGCTGTCTCGGCATGCTGGGAGTTGTAGTTGCGTACCTCCAACTGTTGCATAACTACATCTCCCAGCATGCCCTTTGGCGATCAGTACATGCTGGGAGTTGTAGTTTTGCAACAGCTGGAAGTTTGCCCCCCCATGTGAATGTAAGTAAGTTTCTTGAAGTTTTAGCTGCGAATGTACCCTAAAAACACTACACTACACTACCCTAACACATAATAAACACTACATATACACCTCCTTACACTGTCCCCCCTAATAAAAATGAAAAGAGTATTGTGTTTCCAAAACGGAGCCTGCAGCTGTTGCAAAACAACAACTCCCAGCATTTCTGGACAGCCACTGACTGTCCAGGCATGCTGGGAGTTTAGCAACAGCTGGAGGCACCCTGTT
Organism: Hyla sarda; assembly: GCF_029499605.1. NCBI lineage: Eukaryota > Metazoa > Chordata > Amphibia > Anura > Hylidae > Hyla > Hyla sarda. The sequence continues at coordinate 303,317,601 of NC_079190.1, read as the reverse complement.
TGGGAATCACTGGCGTAGAATACCCCTATGTCCACCCCTATGCAATCCCTAATTTAGTTCTCAAATGCGCATGGCGCTCTCTCACTTCAGAGCCCTGTCATATTTCAAGGAAACAGTTTAGGGCCACATATGGTGTATTTACGTACTCGGGAGAAATTGCACTACAAATTTTGGGGGTCTTTTTCTCCTTTTACCCCTTATGAAAAGAAAAAGTTGGGGGCTACACCAGCCTGTTAGTGTAAAAAAATAAAAATGTTTACACTAACATGCTGGTGTTGTCCCATACTTTTATTTTCAGTAGAGGTAAAAGGAAAAAAAATTGTAATGCAATTTCTCCTGAGTATGGAAATACCCCATATGTGGGCGTAAAATGCTCTGCGGGTGCACAACAAGGAGTGAGAGTGCACTATGTACAATTTTCTCCTTCAATTTGCTGCTATTCCTGTGAAACACCTAAAGGGTTAACAAACCTTTTAAATGTCATTTTGAATACTTTGAGGAGTACAGTTTTTAAAATGGGGTCATTTATGGGGTATTTCTAATAAGAAGGCCCCTAAAATCCACTTCAAAACTGAACTTGTCCCTGAAAAATTTTGATTTTGAAAATTTTGTGAAAAATTTGAAAATTGCTGCTATACTTTGAAGCCCTCTGATGTCTTCCAAAAGTAAAAACATGTCAACTTTATGATGCCAACATAAAGTAGACATACTGTATATGTGAATCAATATATAATTTATTTGGTATGTCTATTTTCCTTACAAGCAGAGAGTTTCAAAGCTAGAAAAATGCTAAAGTTTCAAAATTTTGATTACATTTTTTATAAAAAATGATGCAAGTAATAACGAAAATGTATCACTATGGAAGAAATGAAAGGTAAAAGCATCCCAGAGTTATTAATACCTAAAGTGATTTAAGTATTTATTGATTCACATATACAATATGTCTACTTTGTGTTGGCATCATAAAGTTGACATGTTTTTACTTTTTGAATTGAGTTTGAATTGCTTCAAACTATAGCAGCAATTTTCCAAATTTTCAGGAAAAAATCTAAATCTGAATTTTTCAGGGACCAGTTCAGTTTGAAGTGGATTTGAGGGGCATTTCTGTAATAAATCCCCCAAAAATGACCCATAATTGAAACTACACCCCTCAACGTATTTAAAATGATATTCCGAATATTAGTAAACCCTTTAGGTGTTTCACAGGAATAGTAGCAAAGTGGAGGAGAAAACATTTTATTGTTTTTCATTTTTATAGCAGGGAAAGGAGGATAAGCCCCCACAAACTTGTAACCCAGTTTCTCTCGAGTATGTAAATACCTCATATGTGGATGTAAATTGTTCTGCGAGAGCACTAGAGGGCTCAGAAGGGAAGAAGAGACATTGGGCTTTTGGAGAGAGAATTTAGCTGAGACTTAGAGGATGCCCCCTTTTTATAGATACAGTCCTGGGTATAAATAGATCATGGGAGAGATCTCTGTACGGTCCCCTGATATATTTATACATAGTTATTAGGTCGCCACTAAGCCTTCTTTTTTTCTAAACTAAATAACGCAAATTCTGATAATCTTTCTGGGTACTGTAGTCCTCCCATTCCCTGTATTACTCTGGTTGCCCGTCTTTGAACCCTCTCCAGCTCCACTATATCTTTCTTGTACAGTGGTGCCCAGTACTGTACACAGTATTCTATGTGTGGTCTGACTAGTGATTTGTACAGCGGTAGAATTATTTCCTTGTCGTGGGCATCTATGTCCCTATTGATGCACCCCATGATTTTATTTGCCTTGGCAGCAGCTGCCCGACACTGGTCACTACAGATAAGTTTACTATTAACTAAGATTCCTAAGTCCTTTTCCATGTCAGTTGTCCCAAGTGTTCTCCCATTTAATACATAATCCCAGCCCGAATTATTCTTCCACATGTGCATTACCTTACATTTATCAGTGTTTAAACTCATCTGCCACTTCCCAGCCCAAACCTCCAACCTATCCAGATTCATTTATAACAGTGCACTGTCCACTATAGTGTTTACAGCTTTACAGAGTTAAGTATCATCTGCAAAGATTGCTACTTTACTATTCAACCCCTCTACAAGTTCATTAACCCCTTAAGGACTCAGCCCATTTTGGCCTTAAGGACTCAGACAATTTAATTTTTACGTTTTCATTTTTTCCTCCTCGCCTTCTAAAAATCATAACTCTTTTATATTTTCATCCACAGACTAGTATGAGGGCTTGTTTTTTGCGCGACCAGTTGTCCTTTGTAATGACATCACTCATTATATCATAAAATGTATGGCGCAACCAAAAAACACTATTTTTGTGGGGAAATTAAAACGAAAAACGCAATTTTGCTAATTTTGGAAGGTTTTGTTTTCACGCCGTACAATTTATGGTTAAAATGACATGTGTTCTTTATTCTGAGGGTCAATACGATTAAAATGATACCCATTATTATATACTTTTATATTATTGTTGCGCTTAAAAAAAATCACAAACTTTTTAACCAAATTAGTACGTTTATAATCCCTCTATTTTGATGACCTATAACTTTTTTATTTTTCCGTATAAGCGGCGGTATGGGGGCTCATTTTTTGCGCCATGATCTGTACTTTTTTTTGATACCACATTTGCATATAAAAAACTTTTAATAAATTTTTTATAATTTTTTTTTTAATAAAATGTATTAAAAAAGTAGGAATTTTGGACTTTTTTTAATTTTTTTTCGTTCACGCCGTTCACCGTACGGGATCATTAACATTTTATTTTAATAGTTCGGACATTTACGCACGCGGCGATACCAAATATGTCTATAAAAAATGTTTTTTACGCTTTTTGGGGGTAAAATAGGAAAAAACTGACGTTTTACTTTTTTATTGGGGGAGGGGATTTTTCACTTTTTTTTTACTTTTACTTTTACATTTTTTTACATTTTTTTTTACACTTGAATAGTCCCCATAGGGGACTATTCATAGCAATACCATGATTGCTAATACTGATCTGTTCTATGTATAGGACATAGAACAGATCAGTATTATCGGTCATCTCCTGCTCTGGTCTGCTCGATCACAGACCAGAGCAGGAGACGCCGGGAGCCGCACGGAGGAAGGTGAGGGGACCTCCGTGCGGCGTTATGAATGATCGGATCCCCGCAGCAGCGCTGCGGGCGATCGGATCGTTCATTTTAATCGCGAACTGCCGCAGATGCCGGGATCTGTATTGATCCCGGCACCTGAGGGGTTAATGGCGGACGCCCGCGAGATCGCGGGCGTCGGCCATTGCCGGCGGGTCCCTGGCTGCGATCAGCAGCCGGGATCAGCCACGCATGACACGGGCATCGCTCCGATGCCCGCGGTTATGCACAGGACGTAAATGTACGTCCTGGTGCGTTAAGTACCACCTCACCAGGACGTAAATTTACGTCCTGCGTCCTTAAGGGGTTAATGTTCTATATTAGCAACAGTCACCCAATCAGAATACGTACCATTAATAACCACCATCTGTTTCCTATCACTGAGCCAGTTACTAACCCACTAGCCCGGTCCTTCTCATTTTATGCACCAATCTTTTATGTGGCACTGTATCAAATGCTTTGGAAAAATCCAGATATACGACATCCAGCGTTTGCCCCTGGTCCAATCTGGAGCTCACCTCCTCATAAAAGCTGATCAGGTTAGTTTGACAGGACCGATCCCTCATAAAGCCATGCTGATATGGGGTCAGATTTATTTTATCAAGATACTCCTAAATAGCATCTCTAGGAAAACCCTCAAACAATTTACATACAACAGAGGTTAAACTAACAGGCTTATAATTCCCGAGATCACCTTTTGACCCCTTTTTAAATATTGGCACTACATTTGCCATGCACCAGTCCTGGGGGGGGACAGTCCCTGTCACTAAAGAGTACCTGAATATTAAAAATAGGGGTCTGTCTATAACATTACTTAATTCCTTTAGAACACGGGGGTGAATGCCATCTGGACCTGGTGATTTGTCCATTTTGATTTTTTGTAGGCGGCACTGTACTTCTTCCTGGGTTAGACAGGCGACCTGTACAGGGGCATTTACCTTATCTCGCTGTATTTCACCTGGAATTTCATTTTCCTCAGTGAATACAGTGGAGAAGAATTTGTTTAATATATTAGCTTTTTCCTGATTCCCGTTTATAATTTCTTCTTTATTGTTTTTTAAAGAGCCAACACTTTCATTTTTAACCTTTTTGCTATTTATATAGTTAAAGAACATTTTGGGGTTAGTTTTACTCTCTTTGACAATGAGTATGTCTCTCTTTTGCGGCTTTTGTCTGTATTTTACATATTCTACATTTTTCTCACTGTCGTCACTGTCGTCCTGTTTTAGTAGTTAAAATGCTTTATTTTTGTAATTTATTGCCCCCTTAACATTTTTATTCATCCATATTGGTTTTCTTTTATTTCTGACCCTTTTATTCCCATAAGGTATATACATCTTACAGTGAGAATTTAAGATATGTTTTAACCCCTTAAGGACTCATGACGTACCGGTACTTTAGGTACTATAGGTACTATAGGCCCCTATGGGAGCTATAACACTGCAAAAAAAAAGTGAATAAAGATCATTTAACCCCTTCCCTATTAAAAGTTTGAATCACCCCCCTTTTCCCATAAAAAAAAACCAGTGTAAATAAAAAAAAAACATATGTGGTATCGCCGCATGCGGAAATGTCCGAATTATAAAAATATATCGTTAATTAAACCGTGCGGTCAATGGCGTGCGCGCCCAAAAATTCCAAAGTCCAAAATAGTGCATTTTTGGTCACTTTTTATATCAAGAAAAAATTTATAAAAAGATCAATAAGTCCTATCAATGCAAAAATTGTACCGCTAAAAACTTCAGATCACGGCGCAAAAAATTAGCCCTCATACCACCCCATACGCAGGAAAATAAAAAACTACAGTGCTAATATTTTCATTAATATATATTTTTTAGATATATATATTTTATTCTCTTCAAGTATATTAACCCTTGCATACTATTCCCCACAAGTATGACTACTGAGGAGAATATTGCTGCTCCTACTGATGTGAGAGAATATACATTTATAAATGAGGAATATGTACAAAATATTATTTCTAAATCTATGCATAAGACTGTAGATTCAGCTATTCAGGGAGCTATATCTACCCTACAGGAATCTATTTCCAAATCTGTATCTCTTGCCGTCCCCAAGGCGATGCCTATTCGCCAAGATCCCTCTACTCCTTCTGATCTTTTTTGGTCAGCGGAGGAGTCAACCTCTCATTTGGTCAAGGGTTTCAAACCCAAAAAAGCCTCAAAAAAGAGACGTCACTGTCATGACGACCCTTCCTCTCCTCAACCTAAAAAGATGGCTAAGGGTCATGTTAAAAAAGTTAATGACAACCGCCATAATAAATGCGGTAAAAAATTTGGTGGCAGATCTTCCCACCACAAACCCTCAGTCCGTGAGGAAATTTCTACAAAACGGACATCAAAATCCTCCTATAGACAAAAACCTGACTCATATGTTGATTCCAGTCAGTCGTCAAATACTGACACTGACTCCTCTTCGGAGGACCATGACTCCCAATACGAGGAGGTATCTCATTCTGATGAAAATGAGGCTGTGTCTGTACAAGATACTAATGAGGAGACTATACTGGATAGCACCGCCAATCCGTACTTCAATCCAATTCATGTCACTCATCCCCGTTCAGGGGAATGGGTGCCACACCCTAATGTGGCTAAATACGTTCAATCTTGTTTTAAAAAAACCTTTAGATAAAAAGGATAGAAACAAATTAAGAGCGGAATGTCCCAGACCTTCCCTCCCTGACATTACTACCTCGACCCCTGACATTGACCTAACTTTGGTAACATTTTTAGCCAAATCAGGGAAGAATCCAAAAAAAGGTTTGGATCGGTTTCTGAAATCCTGCCAAGACGAACTTATTGATATTTTGGGTCCATTGACAAAAATCATGACCCTCTCTGAGGAAGTTCTTTCTTCTAATACACCCATTGATCCCCATATCCTTCATGGATGGATCCAAAGGACATTATGCTTTTTTGGTAATGCCAATTCGGCTCTAACTTCTGAAAGAAGGCGATCCATTTTATTAAAACTGGACCCGCAACTTACTCATTTGGCCCCACAAGAGCCGGGACCCTCTAAAGACAGATTACTTTTTGGTAATTCTTTTATTAAAGAACTCAACAAATACGTAGGATTATTTTCAAGCCTTGATAAAGCTCAAAGCTCTATTAAAAAAGTTTTTCAATCCAAGGTTTTCTCTAGGGCTGGGAAAGGCAGGGGTCGCTTTCCCAGCCGCAATACTCAAGACAGACAACAGTTTAGAGGCCCCCCTTCATCCAAACCTGCTGTAACATCAGGATCATACATACACTTCAGGGACGTATTCTTCAAACCCTTCTTCCCCTATTGTGGAAGGCCATGGCGGACCAGAGGCTCCAGAGGATTTCATAAGACCAGACCCTCTTCAGGTAAGCTTTTCTCCTTCTTTCCTCTCTCAGATTCCTCTAGGGGGCAGACTAACCCATTTTTTCCAGACTTGGTCTATGATCACCACCGACCCTTGGATCTTACATACGGTAAAAGGTTATCAGATAGAGTTTCTCTCTCCTCCTTTTCAAACTCATCTTCCTCACCCTATCCATTTTTCGAATCAAGATCAAATCCTTATAGATCTAGAAATTCAAGAACTTCATTCAAAAAATGCCATCATTCCCATAGACACCCCTTCTCAGGGTTTTCTCAGCAACCTATTTCTGGTCAAAAAGAAAGATGGAGGTTACAGACCAGTCATAAATCTAAAATCCCTCAACGCATATGTGAAATATCATCACTTCAAGATGGAGGGCATTCATCTTTTAAGAGATCTTCTCCTTCATGGAGATTGGCTCATCAAGATAGATATCAAGGATGCCTATCTTACAGTTCCTATTCATCCCTCCTTCCAACATTATCTCCGATTCTCTTGGAAGAATCTAATATGGCAATTCACTTGCCTTCCATTAGGCCTAGCTTCGGCTCCTTGCTGTTTCACCAAACTGATGAAACCAGTAGTGGCTCTTCTCCGAAGCCAAGGTGTTCGTCTGATCATATACTTGGATGATATACTGATCATGGCTCAATCTCTCCATCTCATTCATCTACATATTCATTGGACTCTTTCTCTTCTAACAGATCTAGGATTTGTAATACATTTCAAAAAATCCATATTGACCCCTTCAAGGGAAGTAGAGTTCTTGGGATTTATGGTGAACACCAACCTAGACATATTAAGTCTCCCATCGAGACCACTAAAAACAATTCGGAGAGAAATTCATTCAGTTCTGAACAAGAATCTTATTTCTTTGAGGAACATTGCCAGAATCGTGGGTCTTTTCGCTGCTTCTATACAAGCTATTTTTCAGCCCCTTTACATTACAGGGCTTTACAACGTCTCAAAATCCAACACCTTCAGAATGGTCTGGGGTATTCAGACTCCATTGCTCTTACTCCAGAAACGAGAGAGGAATTGATTTGGTGGCTTCATCATCTGGAGTCATGGAATGGGAAAGCAATTTTCCATCCATTTCCAGACTTTTCCATCGAATCGGATGCAAGCCTTCTAGGCTGGGGTGCTCGTTGTGGACATCTCTCCACTGGTGGGAATTGGTCCTCACAAGAATCCACCCTTCATATCAATTGCCTGGAACTTTTAGCCGGCTTCTTTGCACTCAAGAGTTTTGCCAAAGAGAAATCTGATTGTTGCATTCTTCTTCGGATGGACAATGTTTCGGCTGTGCAATATGTCAACCGTCTAGGAGGTACAAAGTCGAAACTTCTGGCAGATATCACCAAAGAATTTTGGCACTTCTGCCTAGAAAGGAACATTGTCCTCAAGGCAGAATATTTACCTGGTCTTTCGAACAGTGTTGCGGATTTGAATTCTTGTTATCTTGTAGACGCCAGCGATTGGCGTCTGGATCCTTCCATTTTCTCTGTTATCAATACGCTTTGGGGTCCTTTGTTTATAGTCCTCTTCGCTTCTCGTTTAAATCGCCAACTCCATCTATTCTTCAGTTGGCATCACGATCCAGAAGCATTAGGCGTAGACGTACTCATGCAATCTTGGCCTTCAGAAATCCTATTCGCCTTTCCTCCATTTTCTCTTCTTCCCAGAGTTCTCATACATATTCTTTCCCAGAAATCGAAAGTAGTGTTGATAACTCCTTGGTGGCCGTCCCAAGCGTGGTTCCCTCAACTTCTAGGTATGACGATAGACATCCCTCGAATCATTCCCATGTCTTCCACAATCCTTCTGGATCCTTCCGGGAACCCTCACCCTCTGGTTCTCTCGGAAACGTTATCTCTAATCGCCTGGCTTGTGTCAGGGGATTCACGTTTGATCAAGGACTTTCACAATCATCTAGAGACATCCTTTCAGATGCATGGGCACCAGGCACCAAATCTGCTTACAGATCTGCCTGGAAAGTTTGGTCTCATTGGTGCTAACAACGGGATTTGGATCCCGTTCACTCATCTTTGAGCGATATTTAGAATTTCCTTTCATTTTCTTTTGACATGGGAAAAGCGTATCGTACGATTAATGTTTATCGATCTGCCATATCCTCCAACCATTCCCTTATTGACTCTTTACCTGTTGGTAAGCATCCTGTAATCTGCAGACTTTTAAAGGGCATTCGTTTTCGCAGACCTCCTCTTCCCAAATATACGTCTACTTGGGATGTTTCCATTGTTTTGTCCTTCCTTGAATCTTTAGGTTCCAACGAGAATCTGCCTTTAAAAAGTCTCTCTTTGAAACTTTCTATGCTTCTGTGCCTTATATCTTGCAAAAGAGTTTCTGATGTCAAGGCTTTGGATCTCTCTCATAGGTCTTTTTCTCCTCAAGGAGTTTTATTTCACATTTATAGACGTACAAAAACGAATCTTCATACAGTTTTTTATCCCTCTTTATCCCTCATGTTTCTATGTCAATTTTTTAGAGTTGTATTATAGCTTTTAACATGCATAATATGAGCCTCCGTCTTTCAATAAAATTGGATATTTTCCTAGTCTAGATGACAGAAAATATGGATTTTATTAGAGACAGGAGGCAAATATTTTCCCTCCCTTTTACCCCTCCCTACTTACCTTTGTTCGGCTTTCTTACTGTATTTCAGCCTAGATGGAAGATTTCTGATTCTCCACGTGGTCAAAATTTCGACTCGTTACTCTACTTTCTGACTTCCAAGTTCCAGTTCTACATTTGAAGTTATTTGATGTTCTTCTTCTATACTCCTCGCCACAAGAAAGAGGAATAACAGTTGGTGTTAACGGACTTTATCACCTATACCCTATTCTGATTGGATGATACTGGACTACCTTACACCTATGTTTGGTTACACTAAAAAGTTTTCTTCACTTTCTGTATGTTTTAACCCTTGCTGCTGTGGGCTAAATTAAAGAAAGATAAGCATAAAATTCGCCTCCTGTCTCTAATAAAATCCATATTTTCCATCATCTAGACTAGGAAAATCTCCAATTTTTTCCAGAAGTACGACAAAATCAAACCTATATAAGTAGGGTATAATTTTAATCGTGTGGACCTACAGAATAAAGAGAAGGTGCAAATTTTACCAAAAAATTTACTGTGCATAAACGGAAGCCCCCTAAAGTTACAAAATGGCGTTTTTTTTAAATTTTGTCTCACAAATTTTTTTTTCCATTTCGCCATAGATATTTGGGTAAAGTGACTGATGTAATTACAAAGTAGAATTGGTGGCGCAAAAAATAAGCCAGCACATGGATTTTTAGGTGCAAAATTGAAAGAGATATGATTATTTAAAGGTAAGGAGGAAAAAACGAAAATGCAAAAACTGAAAAACGCTGAGTCCATAAAGGGTTAACGTCTCCCATTTAGTGTAAGTATTCTTGTTATCCCATTTTATATTAAGGGCTTCTCTGATTTGATCGAACTTTGCCTTCCTAAAGTTCATTGTTTTTGTGGCCCCTCGAAAGATTCCCTTATTGAAGAACAAGCTATAATGTATTATATTATGATCACTATTTCCTAGGTGTCCTTATACTTGCACATTAGTTACTCTGTCAGGTCTGTTGGTTAATATTAAGTCTAGCAGGGCGCCCCCTCTGGTCGGGCCCTGCACCATTTGGGACAGATAATTATCTTTAGCTATAGTCAGAAACCTGTTTCCTTTATGAGATTCACAGGACTCAGTCTCCCAGTTTATATCAGGATAGTTAAAGTCCCCCATTATTATCACCTCATTCTGATGTTCCATGTTCCCCTGATTTAGAGGATCCCAACAAACCTAAAGATAGAACCTGGAATCAAAAGATGAGGACAAGGTCTATCCCAAAGTCAGACCCTGTGGAGGGAAATAATGTCCCATCAAGGCATGCTGATAGTCACCTTGGATTGAAGAGAGTCCGGTACAAGCCACAAGGACTATTTATAGAATCATTCGATAGCACTGATCAGTGTTATCGGCTATCTTCTGCTATGGTCTGTTCAATCTCAGACCAGAGGGGAAGATGCCGGGAGACGGACGGCGGCAGGTGAGGGGACCTCCCTTACAGATGATCGGATCTCACGGCATCTGAGGGGTTAATGACGGACATCCACGCGGATGTCGGCCATTACCGGTGGGTCCCTGGCTGCTATCAGCAGCTGGGACAAGCCACGCATGACCCGGGCGTCACTCTGATGCTCGTGGTTATGTATAGGAAGTAAATGTACATCCTGGTTCATTAAGTACCACCTCGCCAGGATGTACATTTACGTCCTGCATCGTTAAGGGGTCAAAGAAGTTTATGAACCATTTAGGAATTTCACAAAAATTAGAGCAAAGTGGAGGCGAAATTTTAAAGTTTAATTTTTTTGCAGATTTTTCATTTTAATCAATTTTTTTTCTGTAACACCGTAGGTGTTGGCAGAGAAATGTAACTCAAGATTTATTCCCCAAATTCTGATGTATTTAGAAATATCCCATATGTGGCTTGTGTGCTGTGTGGATTTTGGGGCCTCCATTTAGTTTAGGATATTTTGTTGGCATCAAATCAAGTTGCAGAGGCCTTGGGGTGCAAAAATATTTTAGGAGACAAGTTGATGCTATCATTGGTACCATTCTGGGGTACATGTGACATTCTGATCGTTTTTAATTTAATTTTTTATGAGGTGGTATAAATAAATAAATCTATTCTGTGGTTGTTTTTTATAAAAAATTTTAGGTGGTTTGCCATGCGGTATGAATGACATGTTAACTTTAGTCTGCAGGTTGATAGGATTATGGCGATACCAAATTTATGTACTTATTTTAGTACGTTTATAGCATAAAAACTATATTTGTAAAAAAAAAAAAAAAAAAATGTTTGTACGTCGACATATTCTGTGAGCCATAACTTTTTTATTTTTTCACTGATGCAATTGTGTGGGGACTAATTTTTTTGCAGGACATGTGCCCTTTAAAAAATGATGAGGAAGAAATTATAAACTGGGATCAGGAAAAAGCAAACAAATTCTTCTCCACAGTGTTCACCGAGGAAAATGAAATGCCAGGTGAAATACAGCGAGATAAGGTAAACTCCCCAGTACAGGTCACCTGTCTAACCCAGGAAGAAGTACAGTGCCGCCTACAAAAAATCTAAATAGACAAATCCCCAGGTCCAGATGGCATTCACCCCCGTGTTCTAAAGGAATTAAGTAATGTGATAGACAGACCCCTATTTTTAATATTCAGGGAATCTATAGTAACAGGGAATGTTCCCCAGGATAGGCGCATGGCAAACTTGGTACCAATATTTAAAAAGGGATCAAAAGGTGACTCCGGGAATTATAGACCTGTTAGTTTAACCTCCGTTGCATGTAAATAGTTTGAGGGTTTTCTAATGGATGCAGTTCTGGAGCATCTTAATATAAATAAATGCATGACCCCATATCAGCATGGCTTTATGAGGGATTGGTCCTGTCAAACTAACCCGATCAGCTTTTATGAGGAGGTGAGCTCCAGACTGGACCAGGGGCAATCGCTGGACGTTGTATATCTGGATTTTTCCAAAGCATTTGATACAGTGCCACATAAAAGGTTGGTGCATAAAATGAGCAGGATGGGGCTTGGGGAGAATGTGTGCAAGTGGGTAAGTAACTGGTTCAATGACAGGAAACAGAGGCTGGTTATTAATGGTACGTTTTCTGATTGGGTGACTGTTACTAGTGGGCTACCACAGGGGTCCATCTTGGGTCCTGTTCTATTTAATATATTTATTAATGACCTTGTAGAGGGGTTGAATAGTAATGTAGCAATCTTTGCAGATGATACTAAACTCTAAAGCGGTAAACACTATAGAGGACAGAGCACTGTTACAAATGGATCTGGATAGGTTTGAGGTTTGGGCTGGGAAGTGGCAGATGAGGTTCAACACTGATAAATGTAAGGTAATGCACATGGGGAAGAAAAATCCGGGCTGGGATTATGTATTAAATGGGAGCACACTTGGGACGACTGACATGGAAAAGGATTTAGGAGTCTTAGTTAATATTAAATTTAGCTGTAGTGACCAGTGTCGGGCAGCTGCTGCCAAGGCAAATAAAATCATCGGGTGCATCAATAGGGGTATAGAGGCCCACGACAAGGAAATAATTCTACCACTGTACAAATCACTAGACAGATCACACATAGAATACTGTGTACAGTACTGGGCACCAGTGTACAAGAAAGATATAGTGGAGTTGGAGAGGGTTCAAAGACGAGCAACCAGAGTAATACGGGGAATGGGAGGACTACAGTACCCAGAAAGATTAGCAGAATTGGGGTTATTTAGTTTAGAAAAAAGAAGGCTTAGGGGAGACCTAATAACTGTGTATAAATATATCAGGGGGCAGTACAGAGATCTCTCCCATGATCTATTTATACCCAGGACTGTATCTATAACAAAGGGGCATCCTCTACGTTTAGAGGAAACAAGGCTTCTACACCAGCACAGACAACGAGTTCTTTACTATAAGAGCAGTGAGACTGTGGAATTCTCTGCCTGAGCAGGTGGTCATGGTGAACTCTGTAAAAGAGCCCAAAAGGGGTCTGGATGCATTTTTGGAGAATAATAACATCGCTGGTTATGGATACTAGATTTATAGCGACAGAACATTGATCCAGGGATTTATTCTGACTGCCATATTGGAGTCGGGAAAGGATTTTAACTCTAGTATGAGGGTTTTTTGCCTTCCTCTGGATCAACTCAGTAGTGACATATTAAGGTTATAGGTTGAACTTGATGGACTCTTGTTTTTTTTTAACCTTATGAACTATGTTACTATAATATATAGAGAATTTATTTTATAATTTTTTTGAATATTTTTTTCACTGTGAAAAAAAAAATGTTTTTATTTCTTTTTTACACTTTACTTTTTTTTTTTTTGTTTACTATTATGCTTATGTCTGTCAGTTTTACATTGACAGTCATCATAGGATAGAAGTTCAACCTCTACCTCAGGTAGAGGCTAATCTGCCTCTGTTGCCATGTCAGGCATCCGGTTGCCATGGCAACCAACGTCGCTCTGCTTTCGCTCTGCTTTCGCTTTGCAGAGCGCCGATCGGTCAGAGGGATCTACCTCCCTCTGTAACCCTAATAGACGTTGAGTTCACAGTGACCGTAGCATCTATAGGGTCAACTTAGGATCGGAGCGCAGCTGAGGGCGGCCTCCTGCGACGGGGCCACCCTCTCCTGCGATCGCTTCACTGAGTAAAGCGATGGAAGAGAGGGGGAAGGAGGTGACCCCCGCGCTATCACTGCTATCGGTCCGTCTGTATTGACAGACCAATAGCAGCAATCACCAGCCAGGGACCGCTGCAATTGGTCCCTGGCCAGCTTCAAGGAGGCTCGACTGTGCAGCACAGCCAAGCTCAATAAACTGTCACAGCGCCCGGTGGGAAGTCATCCCTAATCACCACGTACATGTACCAGACTTTGCGTCAAGAAGTTAAAATTTAAAAAGCATTAACATTTCCAAGAAAACATAAACATATTTTACCTGGGAAGTCAGCAGAAGGATAGGGATCTTTGATTTCATTTACATTAGATTCAAATTCATCTATCTTAAGCTGCAAATTAAAGAACAGAACTTTAACATTACAATATAGAACATCCAATTGAAAAAGATCACACAGTTATACATCTTCAAGTAAATTTTGTACAGGGTAATTTAAAAAAATGCACAATTATAGCCTTGGTATTCATAACTGTAAGAACATAAATGTATTAACATTAGCAGATACACAATCTATTCAAGTTTTATCTATATACTACAGATGTTCAAAGTGATTTCCATTGGTGACACGACAGATGTCTAGGCAGCAGTCCAGTTCTGTCCAGACATGTGCAGCACTTTTTGTGCGTGCACATTTTAAAAAGTTACGCACATTACTGAGGAATGTCTACTGGAAATGTTGGCTAGACATTCTATTGGGGTCCAAAGTGTCAAAATATACTTCAGAAATATATGGCTACACACAGAACCTTTAATTACTGAAACCCAGAGCAGCATAGGGAGCTATGATGCTGATAGTTTGGGTCCTTAAACTTGCAAATTTGCTAAGGCACCCATTTTCCCCTGTGTCCCCTATTTAAATCAATGCCCAACCCTTAAACCTACTGTGTCCTATGTCAAAGGCCTCTCACTTAACCAGCCAGCCCCCTGCTCTGTACTGACAAGGGAGAATAATCCCAAAACAGCTGTCTACAGATCAGTATTTCTTCCTTCTAGGAAAGCACCTGACATGGCATATAATCCCCAATCATCTCTTAATGCTCTTTAAAGGGGTACTCAGGTGGAAAACAAATGTTTTTAAATTGGTAAAAAAAAAAAAAAAAAAACTGGTGCCAGAAAGTTAAACAAATTTGTAAATTGCTTTTATTTAAAAATTTTTAGCCATTCAGTACTTATCAGTTGCCGTACACTACAGAGAAAGTAGAGTAGTTCTTTCCAGTCTGACAACAAAGCTCTGCTGACACCCCTGTCCCTGTTGTCTGGAAATGCCTAGAGTAGAAGCAAATCCCCAATAACAAAGCTCTTCTGCGCTGAATAGTTCCTGACACAGACAGAGGTGTCAGCAGAGAGCACTGTGGTCTGACTGGAAGGAGGTATACACATTTTCTGCAGTATACAGCAGATGATAAGTACTAGATTAGAAGTTAGTTTGAAAAAAAAAATGTTTCAACCGGAGTTTCCCTTTAAAAGTAAAACACAGATTAGAAGGAATGCTACTGCCAATACTTTGCATACTTCTCTTTTTTTTTTCATTGAGCATTGCAGGGCCCATAAGACTCCAAATACCAGTTTGGCCATCTCCCCAAGAAAACACAATGCCCACCCTCCCATTCCCACTTTTATCTGGAAGTAAAATTTTAATTTTTTTAAATAAAATTACCTTAGCTGTTGTTGGTATTCCATCCCCCTTGGCTTTTTGTTCTAATTTTCTAGCTAGTAATAGCTTTTCTTCTTCTGATTTATCGGGTTGTGTTCTAAAAAGAATATGTAACACAAAAGGGGAAGTGAGAGAGAAGGGGTGCATAAAAATATAAAATGTTACTTTTTTCATCCAATTAAACGTGTGATTATTTGTGACAAAAAACAACCCCAAGTTCCCGTGTTTGTGTGTTGATTAATCTTCCTAAAATGGTCTATATCCCTTTTTATTAAATAGACCACCCGCTGTCTACTTAAGAACACAGATTAGTCCAATGTTCATTATAATTCAAGAGGATGAAAAAATACTAGATATATGTTTTTATCTTAAAGATACTAAGCCAGATGCCAAGAATCCACACAGGTTCTAAACTAGATATGACTAGATATGATTAACAAGATGCTATGTCCAAATATTCACTGTCATGCTATTATAGCATATGAAGAGTGTAAAATAGCATAATAGATAAAAAGTCCCCTTCTAAACAATCCAGTTATTTATACTTGGATTGTTATTAAAGCTGCTCTTTCAGACATGTTTTTGAGCAAGTATACATTGGGTTTTTCTACTACAAAAATGCTCTGTGATTTGAATAAAATGCCCAGACCGGACAGCATGTCAAATTCTGGACCAAATATTTCCAGCCTATGTACTTGGGGGCTTTTCCTACTGGCACACTTTTTGACTCCATTTATGATTCTCCTATAGTGTTTTATTAAACCCGGAGAAAGATCCACTTGATTGTGAATCTAATAGGCTGATATTGTTGTTGAATTAGATTCTAAAATTCTTAGTTTTGGCCAATCATCTTTAAGGAGCTATGCGGCGGAAAAAACTTGTCTCCTATCCGCAGCATTGGAGATAAGTGTCTAATCGTAGATCTCCCGTAAGGGCCCCTGGCTTTGCTCCTCTAATGCGCGTGTCATACCCAGCACGGAAGCTGGTTGAAACACGCCCCCCCTATTCATCTCTATGGGAGAGCTGGAGTTCATGTGTCTCTGCCTCTTCCATAGTGCTGAATGGAGGGGGCGTGTTTCAACCAGCTTCCGTGCTGGATGCAACACGTCATCACAGGAGCAGAGCCGGGGCTGAGCTGAGGCCCCTGCGGTCGGACCCCCGCGATAAAACACTTATCTCCTATCCCGCGTATAGGGGATGAGTTTTTTCCGCTGCATATTTCCTTTATTAAGGCAATTTTAGAGGTCATTTATTCTGCCCATTCAGGATTTATGCAAGGCAGATCTACCTCTGAGTGATTTTGTCACATACAGGTCCTTTCTCAAATTAAAGCTGTCCTAAAGGCTGCTTTTGCTCTGGCTTCTCTAGATGCTGCTAAGGCAGTTGTCTTATGCAAACAGCCATTCCTCCTGGATTTGCCCTAACTTTGGTAAATGGATTGATATTCTTTAAACTGCCCCTAGACTCCACACCTTAATGAATAATATTTTTTTCTTATTTCCCCCTTGGCGAAACTCGCCATGGATGCCCTTATCTCGACTTTGTTGTTCACCTTATCAGTGGAACTAACATTTCTCTGTAACATGTTTGGAAACATGCTGGTTTTCGAGGAATTGTCAATTATCAGCAAGAGGATCGCATTGGACGTTATGCAATGAAAAGGTACTATATATGTCTCAACTCTCTGTTATGCTGCCATTGACAATTTCACTGGACTTCGCATCAATTGGTACAAATCTGTCTTCTGTCTTCGGTTACTGGAGGGGAGTTGTCTTGAATAGTTTGTGGGTGGCAAGTGATAAACTCCTTAAAATCTTTGGGGACCATTATTAATAGGGATTACTTGCAAGAATAGTTCTACTCCTGGAGTATGTGCATGCTATGTTTTGTGTGTGGTCGATCCTTCGTTCAAGGTACTTGGGCACATTAACCTCATAAAAATGGTTATGATACCTAAATGCCTATATTAACTGGAGCATGTTTCACAGGTGATTTCCCAAGCCTTTTCTGCATTCTCTATGTCCCACTTGGGGTCCAACCTGCTCTAAATTGAGCCTATCTATCCTACAGCACCCTAAGGAACTGGGATGGATAACTATTCCTGATATCTACCTCTTTTTGGAGGGCCAGCTGCAGTATCTTTGTAAGTGGATGGAGGTATAGGTGTTACCTAATAGGTATCATCTGGCTCATTTCCCTGACTTGAGTCGGTGGCCGGTACTAGATGGAGTACTTTATGCGGGAATGCAAATTTTACCCTTAAACACGGAGGTAGAGGGCTGTTACATGTCTCCTTAGTTATGAGGATGTCATCTTGAAATCACCTTTGAGGTATAATCTGTTATTTTCCCATTTTTCTGATGTTTCAGATTGTGCCTCTGGGATATGGCACCGGTTTCCTTAAAGGGGTACTCCAGAGGATTTATATATTACTTCTAAACAAAAATCTTGAGCCTTCCAGTACTTATGGTGAAAGTTGTGTAGCTCCAGTCTGACCACATGAGCAGAAACTGTCCAGAGCATGAGCATATCCCCACAGCAAAATCCTCCTGCTTTGTACAGTTCTGGACACAAACAGAGGTGGAAGCAGAAGGCACTGTGGTCAGACTGGATGTTACGCTATGCACTCCGGCCTCACACGCTGGCAGTGAGCGCATGGTCCCCTTACCTTCTGCTGCCGACGGGGCTGGGACTCGCATCGTGGGAAGCGCCTGCATGCGAGCCCCAGTCTGTCACTCTCCGGGTGTTTCTCCTGCCTCCGCCTCTCTGCTCCGGCGCGTGTGTCCCTGTCCCTTAGGGCGTGCGCGCGTCGGAGCTTTAAGATTTAAAGGGCCAGTACGCTCATTAGTGTAACCACCTGTGGCTTATTTATAAATTTCCCCACCCTCCTCAATTCTCTGCCGGATCTTTGTTGCCTTGTGCCCTAGAGAAAGCGTTCCATTGTATTGCCTTGCCGTGTACCAGATCTCCTGCTCTTGTGACTTGACCTTGCTCCTTTGCCGTCTGCCTACTGATCTCCTGCTACGTCCTGACTACGCTACTGTGCCGCCTGCCCTGACCTACTGCTATCCCGACTACGAGTTGCCTCATCCTTCCTGTGCCTCGCATATCCTCAGCCGCCTGTGTGGTAGAGCCGTGCCAGGGGTAGTGACCTGGGTGTTGCCTGCAGCTTCAAGCCCATCCTGCTTTGCAGCGGGGTTTGGTGAAGACCAGCAGCACCTTAGACTCCGCTCCATGGTACAGTCCGAGTCATCTGCCACACAGGTCCAGCGGATCCACATACACCGGAGTTCCTGTCTTCAGCAACGTGAGTGTTACACTGGAAATAACTACACAACTTCTTCTGGAGCATACAGCTGATAAGTACTGGAAGGCTTAAATAGTCCCTGTCATTAGGAAAAACCTTTGACATGTCCTAGCGGTAGGGGTCAGTGTTCAGACCTCTGTCGATTAGGAAAACAAGCCAGGAGAATTATGTGCTCCTCACCCTGCCTTCCCTCCTCCTGCCTGTGTCACATGACACTCTCATACACTTACATGGTGAGTTTGTCTTGATCACATAACACAAAGCCGAAAGAGAACACACTGAGTGCAAACTTCTCCTGACTTGTTCTCCTCATTGATGGAGGTCTGAACACAGTGGCCATTTAAAATGTTTAAATAGAAGTAATTTACAAATCTGTATAACTTTCTGGCACCAGTTGATTTGAAAATAATTTTTTCCTCCAGAATACCCCTTTAACCCCTAGCAGACGCAGAGCAAAAACACCATACTAGCGTAAACACTAGCTGTGTGATGATTGAGACGGGATGGCTGCTAATATCTATTTGAGGCCATCTCAGCACACCACTGGGGGGTCCTAACCGGGGAATCACTGCATTTCCATGTCTATCCGGTCTCCAGTGACCCAGAAGAAGAGGGTGATCGGTTCCATGACAGCACCAATCACCCTTTTGTATTAGGTGGGAGGAGGATGTGACACCAGATCTGGGATTGTTATGACCAATTATGACCACCCGTGGGAGGTTTAACCTCCTGTTGCTCCTTTCTACCCGGAATAAGGCTAGCAGAGTGCAGACGCCGAGCTGTGCTGGGCCATGTGGTGCATCTAGCCCCATCCACCCCATGTGACCTCTCCATAGATTAGGGTAGAACAGGCAGCAGTGTCTGCTGTATGACACAGGCCCTACCTTAAAGTACTGTGGACTGCCCCAGCGTTTTTTGGGGTACAGATTTATTTTTTACATACTTTGTGGCCAGACCCTCTTTGGTTAGTAAATAGCCCACCCCGCTGTTGATCATTGATCAGCTTTTACTGGGGTGCAGGCTGCTTTTTGGGGGTATGAAGTTTTTGTTTTTGTCTTTTGGGGCTATACGGTCTGTGCCACTAGCAACTGTTCTGGGCTGTTTGACCGTACCATACCCCTTGTGCCATAATTACTGGGGTCTTTTTTTTTTTGGTCTTTTTTTGTAGGAGTCTATTTCCGTGCCACCAGCTACTGTTCTGTGCTTCACTGTGTAGATTTTTTTGTATTCTGCATGTCCTGCCACCACATCACTAATCAGTGACGCACACCACTGATGGGTATCTGCTCTTTTATGGTAAGGACTTCTACAAAACTTAACATTGTATGTAACTTTTTCATCTTGTTTTATTTTTTTTTAATATACACCCTGTTCCAAATTATTATGCAAAATCTATTTAAGTGTCACAAAGATTAAATATTTAGTTTTTCAGTTTAGCTCATGGATGGCATTGTGTCTCAGGGCTCTTTTGATCAAATCAACAAATCTCGAACACCTGTGATAATTAGATTGCCAGGTGAGCCCAAATTCCACATTATTAATCAGAGCACCATTTTCAAGCAATATGGGGAATAAGGCTGGGTCCACACTACGTTTTGTCCCATACGGGAGCGCATACGGCAGGGGGGAGCTAAAAGCTCGCGCTCCCGTATGTTACCGTATGCGCTCCCGTATGTCATTCACTTCAATGAGCCGACCGGAGTGAAACGTTCGGTCCGGTCGGCTCATTTTTGCGCCGTATGCGCTTTTACAACCGGACCTAAAACCGTGGTTGACCACGGTTTTAGGTCCGGTTGTAAAAGCGCATACGGCGCAAAAATGAGCCGACCGGACCGAACGTTTCACTCCGGTCGGCTCATTGAAGTGAATGACATACGGGAGCGCATACGGTCACATACGGGAGCGCGAGCTTTTAGCTCCCTCCTGCCGTATGCGCTCCCGTATGGGACAAAACGTAGTGTGAACCCAGCCTCAAACGGATTTCTCTGCTGCCGAAAAGAGTGAAATAGTTCAATGCCTTGGACGAGGTATGAAAACATTAGATATTTCACGAAAACTTAAATGGGCACTGTCAGATACAAAAACTTTTGATATGTTGTAAAGCATGCAAAACCAATAGGTTTTGCAATTGCTTTCATTAGAAAATTTTCAGTATTTCATACTAAAAAAAAGCCAGTCAAACAACTGCCCCTCTGTTTGCTTGGACACATACTAGTCCTGCTGTGTCCATGCGTCATCACCTATGTCATGGACCCACTTCCTTGATTGACAGTTCTGAGCGCAGGGCTCACAGCTGGAGGAAAAATCCTCCCACTGTCAGCTTGTGTCCCGCTACTGTCAGTGAGGATAAGCTGGGAGTTGTAGTTTTGCTAATGCTAGGGGAGATGTGAGCAGACAGCATATTGAGGGAAGGGGCGGAGACCTGCAGTGAGGCCACACACCTTCCCTTTGAGAGGAATTCAGACTAGTGAGCAAATTACATTAAAAGTGTAATAAAATAAATAAATAAAGGTACTAGAAGCATAAAAACTAAACGTACATGGTTAGGATTAGGTACTGAGTGATATGTTTAAAAAAATGTTTTTTGTTGGATCTGACGGGTGCACTTTAAGCATGATCATCGCACTATTAAGAAATTTGTGGCAGATTCAGAGCACGGATGGGTTCATGCAGATAAAGGCACATTGAGGAAGATTTCTGTCAGATCCATGCATCAGATCAAGAGAGCAGCTATTAAAATACCATTGCATAGCAGCAAACAGATATTTGATGCTGCTGGTGCCTCTGGAGTCCCATGGACATCAAGGTGTAGAGTACTCCAGAGTCTTGCAACTGTGCATAAACCATCTATTCGGCCACCACTAACCAATGCTCACAAGCAGAAATGGCTGCATTGGGTAGAAAAATAGATGAAGACTAATCATCAGTGAACAGTCCTGTTCACTGATGAGTGTCGTGCAACCCTGGATAGTCCAGATGGATGGAGTAGTGGATAGTTGGTGGACGGCCACCCTGTCCAAACAAGGTTGCTACGTCAGCAAGGTGGTGGTGGAGTCATGTTTTGGGCCGAAGGTGTAAAGATGACCTCTGCAACGTATGTGGAGTTTCTGACTGACCACTTTCTTCCCTGGTACCGAAGGAAGAACTATGCTTTCTGTAATAAAATCATCTTCATGCATGACAATGCATGCACCATCTCATTTCTTTATCGAAGAGCCGAGGTAAGTGCTCTCAAATCACCCAAGTGCAAGTAAAAAGTGCAAGTGTTCACACAAAAAAACGTGCACGAAGATGCGGTCTATCGCAAGCCCTTCTCCGAAAGGAGAGAGGCCCCCCAACAAACCAAACCCTTCGCCTCCGGGCCAAAAGGCACCTGCAAGGTTCCAGGTACAATGTCCCCTTTCGCCAAAGCTACTCAGGGACCGAAAGTGTTCCCAGCAGACAACTAGGCGTTAACAAGGTTGTCATGAAGGAACCAGTAAAACCGGTTTGGCATCCTGCGGAAGCAGGGTTGCTACGGGGTATAGCAGGGAGGTGAGGAACCTCATGGCCACACACACCTCCCCTAGACCGGCAGGATGGACACCCAGAAGGGCTACCGCACCCTACCAAATCCTAGAGAACAAACAGAACACAAAAAATGGACACAGTGACAAAAATAAATAAATTAGTGGATGTGCGCAGTGTGTAATACTGCCCAGACATCCGACCAGATGTATAAAAATTCCCTGATCCTAGGCGGAAGGCTGGGATACTAAGGGTGAGTGCCCAGAAGAGTGAGAGAAAAAGTGCATGCTACGTGCTTTCCTTCAAGTGGGGTTGCTAATCCCAAGTGAATTCTGGCACCCTGGAGTCACCACTCCCAGGGCACTTGTGCACCTCGGTCTTCACTCTACCCGGACCTTAAGGCCAGAACCAGCAGGAACAGGTCTCATAAGAGATGAATGCTGTCCTCCACAGCCATCCCTGGTACACCTGTCCTGTGTGGTTCCCCATCCTGCCTTAGTGGTCTTCCACACCGACAACCAACAGGAAAGGTACTACACTTGATCTTAGCCAAAAGGCAGAGAAGCAATAACCATCTCATGCTGCAAAGAATACCTTTGGATCAATGGCTGCTATGGGGATAAAAGGAGAGAAAGTCATGGTGTGTCCTCCATCCTCCCCTGACCTTAATCATATTGAGAAACTTTGGAGCATCCAAACAGCAGCTCTGGGAGGCTATTCTGACATCTTGCAAACAAATTCAAGCAGAAACTGTCCAAAAACTCACAAGTTCAATGGATGCAAGATTTGTGAAGCTGCTATGAAATAAGGGTAAACAAGTAAATAAAAAATATATAATTTGCAAAATAATTTGGAACAGGGTGTACATGTACACATTTTCAATACAGTTTTAAACCTAGTTATAACCCCCCTATAAAAATAAAAAATGGTCCAAAGGATATTTTCAACAGAGAAGGCCTTCAACTGGTGGCACCTGGTGAAACCCAACACTTTCTCTATAAAAATAAAAAATAGCCTGAAGAATATTTTCGGCAGCGGAGGCCTCCGACAACAAAGCCACTTGAGGAAGATGAAGATCCCACCTTCCTTCTGTCTCTCAATCTCCCCCCCCCGTGTATCTAGTGCTGATGAGCTACCTAGAAGGCAGCATGACAGAGTAAAGCCACAGCCCAAGTACGGAGGAGTGGACCTAAGTACCCCTTGAATTGGAGGTGCCTGGATTGTCCCAGGCCAACACTTTCCAGGTGAGGTCCTCCAAACTGGAAAGGAGGGACAGCCCCAGAAAAAATGCAAATTATGTCGCAAGAGGGGATAAGGAAAGATACCATCTTTCAGTGTGAATCCATGCCCCTGCATCTAGCAATGCTTGAAGGTACACCATACATTCTTTGAGTTTGAAATTTATTATCTTTTTTCTCCTTTTAAACTTCTCCTTATTTTACCCAAATGTACCTGTCCACTGTATATCTACCTAATTAAAAAAAAAATAAAAAAAAAAATACCCCTGATATTACCTCTTGGGGTATATTTCCCAAAATTGTGTCACTGTGTCACTTGCATGGGGATTTCCAAGTTAGCCTCAAAAGCGCACAGTGCTCTCTCCCCACTGAGCTCTACATAGTAACATAGTTCATAAGGTTGATAAAAGACCAGAGTCCATCAAGTTCAACCTATATCCATAATGAGTCCCTGCCGAGTTGATCCAGAGGAAGGCAAAAAAACTAAACAAAAACTCATACTAGTGGTAAAAATTCCTTTCCGACTCCAAATCGGCAATCAGAATAAATCCCTGGATCATCATTCTCTCCCTATAACTCTAGTATCCATAACCTGTTTTAATGTTAAAGGGGTACTCCGGTGGAAAACTTTTCTTTTCAAATGAACTGGTGCCAGAAAGTAAAACAGATTTGTAAATTACTTCTATAAAAAAAATCTTAATCCTTTCAGTATTTTTAGCAGCTGTTTGCTACAGAGGAAAATCTTTATTTTTTTTAATTTCTTTTTTGTGTTGTCCACAGTGCTCTCTGCTGACACCTGATGCCCGTATCAGGAACTTTCCAGAGCAGGAGAAAATCCCCATAGCAAACCTATGCTGTTCTGGACAGTTCCTGACACGGACAGAGGTGTCAGCAGAGAGCACTATGGACAGCATAAAAAAGAAATTCAAAAAGTAAAGAATTTTCCTCTATAGCATACAGCTGCTAAAAAGTACTAAAAGGATTAAGATTTTTTTTTACAGAAGTAATTTACAAATCTGTTTAACTTTCTGGCACCAGTTCATTTAAAAAAATAAATAAAAAAAGGTTCTCCACCGGAGTACCCCTTTAACCCCTTAAGGACCCGGGGTTTTTCCGCTTTTGCATTTTCGTTTTTTCCTCCTGCCCTTTACATAACCGTAACTCTTAAAATTTTGCACCTAAAAATCCATATGATGTCTTATTTTTTGCGCCAGCAATTCTACTTTGTAATGACATCAGTCATTTTACCCAAAAATCTACAGTGAAACTGAAAGAAAAAAAATCATTGTGAGACAAAATTGAAAAAAAAACCCCGCCATTTTGTAACTTTTGGGGGCTTCCGTTTCTACACAGTACATTTTTCGGTAGAAATTACACCTTCTCTTTATTCTGTAGGTCCATACGGTTACAATGATACCCTACTTATATAGGTTTGATTTTGTCGTACTTCTGGAAAAAATCATAACTACATGCAGGAAAATTTATACGTTTAAAATTGTCATCTTCTGACCCCTATAACTTTTTTATTTTTCCGCATATGGGGCAGTATGAGGACTCACTTTTTGCGCCATGATCTGAAGTTTTTAGTGGTACCATTTTTGCCTTGATAGGACTTAGTGACCAAAAATACGCTATTTTAGACTTTGGAATTTTTTTTGCGTACGCCATTGACCGTGCGGTTTAATTAATGATATATTTTTATAATTCGGACATTTCCGCACACGGCGATACCACAAATGTTTATTTTTTTTTACACTTTTTTTTAAATGGGAAAAGGGGGGTGATTCAAACTTTTATTAGAGGAGGGGTTAAATGATCTTTATTCACTTTTTTTTTTGCAATGTTATAGCTCCCATAGGGGGCCATAACACTGCACACACTGATCTTGTACATTGATCACTGGTTTCTTATAGGAAACAGTGATCAATGATTCTGCCGCTTGACTGCTCATGCCTGGATCTCAGGCACTAAGCAGTCATTCGGCGATTGGATAGCATGGAGGCAGGTAGGGATCCTCCGGCTGTCTTGTAAGTTGTTCGGGATGCCGCGATTTCGCCACGGCGATCCCCAACAGCTCCCTGAGCTAACCGGCAGTGATTTAGTTTCACTTTAGATGCAGCGTTCAACTTTGAACGCCGCATCTAAAGGGTTAATAGCGCGCCGCACTGAGATCAGTGCAGTGCGCTATTAGCCATGGGTCCCTGACGTTGTTAGAGGCCGGGCCCGACCCGCTATGACACGGGGCCACGCCGTGGCCTCGCGTTATAGATCGGGAGAGGACTCATGACGTACCGGCACGTCATGGGTCCTTAAGAGGTTAATGTTATAACTCTCCAAAAATGCATCCAGGCCCCTTTTGAATTCATATAGAGTTCACTACGACCACCTCCTCCGGAAGAGAGTCCCACGGTCTCACTGCTCTTACAGTAAAGAAACCCCGTCTGTTCTGGTGTAGAAACCTTCTTTCCTTTAAACAAAGAGAATACCCCCTTGTTATAGATTCAGTCCTGGATATAAATAGATCATGGGAGAGATCTCTGTACGGCCCCCTGATATATTTATACAAAGGTATTAGGTCGCCCCTAAACCTTCTTTTTCTAAACTAAATAACCCTAATTCTGATAATCTCTCTGGGTACTGTAATCCTCCCATTCCCCGTATTACTCTGGTTGCATGTCTTTGAACCCTCTCCAGCTCCACTATATCTTTCTTGTACACTGGTGTCCAGTACTGTACACAGTATTCTATGTGCGGTCTGACTAGTGATTTGTACAGTGGTAGAATTATTTCCTTGTCATAGGCCTCTATTGATGCACCCCATGATTTTTTTTGCCTTGGCAGCAGCTGCCCGACACTGGTCACTACAGCTAAATTTACTATTAAAAACATGTATAGGTAGCTGCAACCCAACAATAGGGACAATAGTATTCCTGCCAGACGAGTACTAATATGAAAAAGGTTGTGTATCCCATACAACCTTGCGAACCATGTAAAAAGTGGGGGTACACTTTACTCAAGTCTGGACTTGATTATCACCAATAAATGGTTGTATATAAAATATATGTAAAAAAATTATGTAGATCCAGTAAATTAATTTAAAACAATTTATTATTACAATGATAGTGCTTGTGGTGTCCTTTGTAGGGCCCTTACCATGATAAGCAAGGTAGTGAATGTATAAAATATTCATACAATGAAATGAAATAAAATAGACATATAATATTCAGGATAAAAAGTGCTGGTATCCCAGTGTGGCAAATAGTCTGTAGCGCTTATAGATGTATGCACGGAGATCATGCCTTGTATGGTTGATTACAAATAGTATGAGTAGCAATGTCTCTGTATAGCTTGTATCTGGTCAGGATACAGCATGCGGTAGCATATTGGTAAGAGGTTAAAATCAATGCGCTCTGCGGCGCCGGGGTTTCCTTGTGTGTATCACACTCTACCCTGACGGCACAGGGATAGAGATTGGTGAGTGGTATATAGATAGTCTCTTAATTGTAATCCTTTGAGTGCATGAGGCTGCGTTCTGCAGCGCTGGAGGCCCCTCAAATGTGGACCACTCTAACCCAGCGGCACAGGGAAAGTTTTTAGTGGATTTTGCACACTGTGCCTCTTACCAGCAATATCCTGGAGCCTGGTTGCTGGAAAAAGGTTTTCGTCGGTGAGACGTTCGCTGGCAGGCTGTATGCGTACAACCCTGGAAGCGTGCTCCAGTAAATTTCTTGTGATCCGGTGAATGATGGTAAAGACCGTGGGGTTTGCCAATACTGGGGTACAGGTCATAGAGGCTAGAAGCGTTTCGAGGTACTCATCTACCTCTTTTTCAATTTCAATTGCTATTGAAAAAGAGGCAGACGAGTACCTCGAAACGCAATTTTTGTTTTCTACAGCTGTGTCATGCATTTGGAAGCCAATTTTCTGCTGCTAGGATAGCGTTCACCAATTTCCCACTGATAGGTGTGTTTAAGTCATGGACCCAGAGGTCTGATACAGTATTTGCTCTCTAATTTTTGATTAAAGCTAAGATACAATCATTTTCCTTGTCAATTGTTTCCAGGTGGGACAGGGTTATCCCAGGCCTAAAACAATGTTGCGGGATGTGAAATATTACAACGGCTCTGGCAAGGTTCTATCATGGGTTCGTATGAGACTTTAACTAACACCCTATTTAGATATACTCCTGCTTCTCTTTTGTTATCTCCTCTTAAAACAGTGGCGGCGGTGTGGTAAGTGGTTTCTGGGTGCTTCCCACACCCAGCAGTCTCTCTAGACCACCTCTGTGGGGGGAGCCTCATTTTGAGCACCTGCAGGAGTTGGAGGCGACTGGGTTCTGGAGTTCCCATGGGGTCCAATTTGCTATGCACTTGTTTGGGGAGGCCACTTCCTTTCCATCCGATGTGGATATGTGACCGTTATAATGTCCCACGGAGTAGAGTCCCAGCTACTCGTTTATATGGGGTCAACGCTATCATTCATCTTGACTAAACTGGGTTTATGCCGGGTAGGGCCACTGATGTTAATGTGAAGCATCTGCAACTTAAAATAGCTCCTGTTATTTGTGGTCTTCCTAGGAGGTCAATTGTAGAGAAAGTTTCTATGTATGCGGATAACACCCTGGTATATTTAGCGAAAGCTGAAGGTTCGCTCCTGTCCCTTATTGATCTAATTGACCGGTTTTGTTTGATTTTAGGCTTGCGGGTCAACTGGACTAAGTCATCCCTATTGGCACTTTCCTCTGAAGTCCCCCTCCCAGCCTCTCTCCCGACAGGGGTGCAGGTGGTTTCCCATTTTAGATATCTAGGGGTGGAGGTAACCGCGTCCCTAATAGATTATCTACCCCTGAAATTGGAGCCACTT
The DNA here is from genome assembly GCF_029499605.1 of Hyla sarda. Taxonomy (NCBI): domain Eukaryota; kingdom Metazoa; phylum Chordata; class Amphibia; order Anura; family Hylidae; genus Hyla; species Hyla sarda. The sequence goes on along the minus strand of NC_079190.1, from coordinate 303,289,240 downwards.
CTCTGCTCCACTGTAGAGCGTCTGAATGCCTGGTCCTCACTCCCTCTCTCCTTAGCTGGCAGGATCACATTTTTTTAAATGATATACCTTCCTAAATTCCTTTATCTGTTTCATGTAGCTCCCGAACTCATGCCTATGCTCTCCTTCAGACACTTGGGCCTAGCCTGTTTTCAAAAGCATTTCCTAAATGGGTGGCTGATATCCCGGATTTGTCTAAGGATTAGTGGAAGGAGGTTGAAGGCTCTTATTATTCTACAGTAATCAGTAGTAGAGACCTGCTGATCCAATCCCGGTATGTATTACGGTTATATTATACTCCTATAGCAGAAGCGTATTGGTGTTTCTCAATCTGATCTGTGTTTCCGTTGTTCTTGTGAAGTTGGCACTTTTCTACATGCTGTGTGGGAGTATCCCATCATTGCTCTCTTCTGGAGGGAGGTGATGGAGTTTCTGGCTGATAATCTAGACTTTCCTTTCTTACTCACCCCTATGGTATGCCTGCTGGGAGTCCTTAAAGGGGTACTCCGCCCCTAGACATCTTATCCCCTATCCAAAGGATAGGGGATAAGATGTCAGATCGCCGCGGTCCCGCTGCTGGGGAGCCCTGGGATCCCCGCTGCAGCACCGCACTCTCATTACAGCACAGAGCGAGTTCGCTCTGCACGTAATGACGGGCAGTACAGGGGCCGGAGCATCGTTACATCACGGCTCCGCCCCTCGTGACGTCACGGCCCGCCCCTTTCAATGCAAGTCTATGGGAGGGGGCGTAGTGGTCATCACGCCCCCTCCCATAGACTTGCATTAAGGGGACGGGCCGTGATGTCAAGAGGGGCGGAGCCATGGCGTCACACTGCTCCGTCCCTCGTATCGCCCGTCAATACGCACAGATCGAACTCGCTCTGTCCTGTAATGAGAGCGGGGTGCCGCAGCGGGGATCCCAGGGCTCCCCAGCAGCGGGACCGCGGTGATCTGACATCTTATTCCCTATCCTTTGGATAGGGGATAAGACGTCTAGGGGCGGAGTACCCCTTTAATGAGGTAGTTTCTAGTTCACAGACACCTATTGATCAGCTTTTTGCTGTTCTGTGCCCGTAAGGTGGTAGTGATGACCTGGAATGTGACCCCGATATTTTCTGAGGTGGAGTTGCTCCTGGGTTCTGCTGACCTCACTGAGCCACTGACGTGGGCATATGCCTTGCTTCAGTCTGTAGGTCCAGTCCCTTTTGCCCTGGCTTTTTTAAAGTGGGTGGAGGATATACCTGGGCTCTCAGAGGAGCAGTGGAAGGAGGTTGCAATGACATGTTATGCCACTGTGGTGAGTGCCCGTGACATGCTTATCCAGTTCCGATATATTCTCCATCTGTATTATACCCCGTTTAATCTATTTCCTATTGGTGTTTCCTCTTCAGATGTCTGTTTTTGTTGTATGCATGATAGAGGGTCTTTTCTTCACGTGATGTCGTGTTGTCCTTGTGTCGTTACTTTTTGGAGGGTGGTGATGCCGTTTTTGGCAGACCATCTAGAGTTTCCCCTTGTTTTTAACCCAAGGTTTGTCTGCTAGGGATGATCAATGATCTTGAGTCAGGCACTCATAGACGTGTTCTCATCCAATTCCTTTCGTTCTGTGCCCATAAGGTTGTGATTATGGCCTTGAAGGATACTTCCCCTCCTCCAATGTCCTGCTGGTTTAATCTGGTTAATAAGTATATAGAACATTATATATAAGTCGTAAGTGCCCCAAGAAATTTGATAAGGTTTGGATGCCCTGCTTGATTTTGGAGGAGTTGGTGGTCCCTTCTGAGCGTGTGGGTTCTCCTCAATAAATGGGAGGAGATTATGGCATATCGATGGAGGGTGTTCTGGGGTGTGTGCATGGAGTGTGCTTGTTGTGGTTGTGTCGTAGTAGGTCATTGGGCTGTTCTGCTCCAGAGGCCCTGTCTTTGGCCTGCTTCCTGATTGCCAGTTTCGTTTTCCACATGGACTTACTATTTTTTACTGATGTATTGTTTGTAACCCTGTATACTTCTCTGAGAGATTTTTTGTGGACTTATGTCCTATGTACATTTGGAACTCTTGCGGAGTTCCCTGGTGTTCTGTTATCTGTTTTGTTTATTTTCTATTTCTAAAATTATAAATAAATGCTTAAAAAAAAAAAAAAAAAAAAGGATAGATAACGAGCACTCTATTCCAAAGTACTCAAACAAATGGTTTAATTATCCAAAGACATGCAAAATTAGGTTTCACACCTGCACCGAGATCTTCATCAGGCATTGAATAAGACAAATGTTTTCGTGCCGGATAGTTTGTTAGTGGCACTGGTTTATTGCAGTACAGCTCCCATTCACTTCAATGCGCCACCACTACAAACAATACATGGAGCTGATGCTTCTGACTACTTTATATTGTTTATTTCCAGTGCTACAGTTGTGCCAATAAGCTGAACTGTGGGGGTTTCGTGTGTCAGCACCCCTCCTGTGGATAGACTATTAATAATTTTGGACCCTTTAAGTATCCTACCTTGCCAATTTCTTTCTTTTCCGTTCCTCTGCCTTCGCTTTCTGTGCAGATGTTAGGTTCTCAGCCTCAGCAAGGTTATCCACAGCAATAGCCAGAAAGACATTTAATAAAATATCTGTATTTTGCTAAAAAAAAGTATATCACAAGTAAAAAAGTCATACACACATGGACTGAATGACAATACTGAACCTAACAGAATTCAGAAGTGAACAACCTTATACACTTTTTCCTGAAATGTATCCTTTAACCCTTTTCTTTTACAGCTAATTGTTATTATTTTGCTTTTTCAATTTCCCCCTCTATGGACCATAACTTGTCCAATAAATATATAACTTTTATGTCGTATACCTCTGTTGACATAAAATAAATATTTTTATGTCAGAGATATGAGGGATTCTTTTTTGCTGGACAAGTTATACATTTATTGGCACCCAATAATGCATGTTAATTTCTTCAGGTCAATGCAATCAAAGTACATTCCCATGTACTTAATTGACTGCATATTTGATTTTGAAGATTTAATTATTATACATTAATAGCTAAAATCTGTAGCTGAAAATCAACAACACAACATTCGCAGCTGATTAAGTATGGGTAAACATACAAATGTACACATTTATATAGTTTGCATGTGTGACAGAGTGTCTGGAGAAGTAGTGGACGGGGTCTACGTGTGTCCTAGGTTCCTCACTTCTGTCATTTAAAGCAACCAGGGAAATGTTTGCAGAGGTCTCTGCAGACGTCCCTGCAATTCCTGTTTGTATAAAATCTGTTTTTTTAGGGCATGTGTTGCTGGAGTGGGGGAGAGAAGGGTGGGCCCCACTCCATCCGGACAGTCCGGGTTTTGGACTGTCGGGTAATCACTCCTCAGGTGTGCTAGCCTGATATAAGGCTGAGAATGCAGACACAGCTCTCTCTCAGCCTGGGAACAGGTTATCTGCATGGAGCCTGTGAGAGCACTACAAGTGGTATGGACTTTGCTATATTGTTTGGTGCCCGGTATTAGGCCGGCACTTGGTTAGTGAGGTTTCCTGTTGTTTAGTTAGAGCCGGACAGGCTGAGGTCAGTTAAACGAATTCCCCGCTGTTTGGCTGCAATTTCTACAGTGTGCCTGCTAAACTGTGCCTGTCTACCCAGGAGACGACATCCCCATTACCTAATCCCTTACACATGTTTCAACTTAAAAAAAAAAATAATAGAGACAGGCACATGTCCATGCTGATGTTTGGAGACTGCTTTAAATCTTTATGTAATTATTTCAGTAGCTCCTACAGTCTGCAGATAACAGCTTCCCCTTTGCTAAATTGAACTGCAGATTGATCGAAAGACAGTCAACTGACAGATGCTGAACTAATCAATCAGTTAATGGGAAGCTAAGGCTTTGTTCATGTTGCTTTTTCACTTTAGTTTAACTGATATGTTTAAATGGGCACTCTCATTAAAAAAACCGTTGCTATAGCACTCCTTATGGTAGATCAAAAATCTTTCTAATGTACTTTGTTTAAAAACAAAAAAAAATGTTTTGTGTTTAAAAAAGCTGCCACTAGGTGTCTTCCCCTCCCCCCCCCACCCCCACCTCTTGCACAGATCATCAGCCCGACAGTCTATCTGAGCGCGTGCACCCTTTTTCCACAAGGACGTCAGTGCACCACAGGTAGCGGAGATGAGGGGACCCACTGCGGGCGTGCCCAGCCATCAGGAGCGCTAACAGACACGTGAGCTTTGCTAGCCACGCTGAATACTACAGAGCAGGGACGTGCACACAAAGGGTACAAAGTGGGCTTGAGCCCCTGCCCCTTCCATGCCTATTTTTATTTTTAGTTTTTTTTAAACTTTGATTCCTGCGCAGGGGCTGCCTGGGAAGAATACGTGCATGTCGTACGTAGGCACGTCTCCTACATCACGTGACCAGGCCAACGGGATTAGCATGCCTGTCTGCGTTCCTGAAGTTCATAGTCTTTGTCTGCCTCCCTCCACTGTTGCCCTGGTAATAGCTTTTATTTAGTTTTTTTTGTGTAACCTCCAGTTTGAAAAACAGTTGTAGAGCTTTGTCACTCTGCATACTGGGGGGTTGTAGAGCTTTGTCACTCTGCATACTGGGGGGTTGTAGTGCTTTGTCACTCTGCATACTGGGGGGTTGTAGTGCTTTGTATTACAAACCCCAGTATGCAGAGTGACAAACTCTAATATGCAAAGGGACAAAGTACTACAACCATTAGAGTTTGTAATACGATCTCTAATATGCAAAGGGCACAAAGCATGTAAAGTTACAAAGTATTACAAGCTCACAACCTCCAGCACAGAAAACAAGAAGGCACTACAGACTTTGTAGTGCCTTCTTGCCTTGCATGCTGGAGGTTGTGAGATTGTAATTCACTTTACATAATGAGGGTTGTAGTGCTTTGCCCCTTTGTATATTAGAGATTGTATTACAAACCCCAGTATGCAGAGTGACAAAGCACTAAAACCCTGGGGGTTGTAGTACAAAATAGTGTAGTTTTTTTTCCCCAGTTAATAAATGTGAATTAACCCATTCCCAAATAAAGTTTGAATCACCCCCCTTTTCCCTTTATTTCAAATAAAATAATGTAAAAATAAACTTAACACCTTAAAGGGGTACTCCAGTGGAAAACAATATTTTTTAAATCAACTGGTGCCAGAAAGTTAAATAGGTTTGTAAATTACTTCTATATAAAAATCATAATCCTTCCAGTACTTATCAGCTGCTATATGCTCCACAGGAAGTTCTTTTCTTTCTGAATTTCTTTCCTGTCTGACCACAGTGCACTCTGCTGACACCTCTGTCCATTTCAGGAACTGTCCAGAGCAGGAAAAAAATCCCCACAGAAAACCTCTCCTGCTCTGGACAGTTCCTGACATGGAAAGCGGTGTCAGTAGAGAGCACTGTGGTCAGAAAAAAAAGAAATTCAAAAAGAAAAGAACTTCCTCTGTAGTATACAGCAGCTGATAAGTTAAGGAAAAATTTAGATTTTTTAAATAGAAGTAATTTACAAATCTTAAGCCACTGGAAGAGGAGAGAGCACACCGTGCAGCTAAACATGCAGATATACAATACCGCTGGTGTACACTGGCAGCCTCCGGACCCGATAAGTAACAACGCAGTACCTGCGGGGTGCACACACTAGATAAAGTATCAAACAATACGATGAAAGAGAGGTAGCGTGCACTCACCGCGGGTAAACAGCTGCAGGCCCGAGGTCCGGGATCACCACGGCATAGACGGAGACGGTAAGGGGTGCTCAGAGGCTGCCTCTGAGCGCCCCTTACCGTCTCAGTCTATGCCGTGGTGATCCCGGACCTCGGGCCTGCAGCTGTTTACCCGCGGTGAGTGCACGCTACCTCTCTTTCATCGTATAATTTACAAATCTGTTTAACTTTCTGGCACCAGTTGATTTAAAAAAGTGTTTTCCTCTGGAGTACCCCTTTAACCCCTTAAAGACTCAGGGTTTTTCAGTTTTTTGCATTTCCATTCTTTCCTCACACCTTCTAAAAATCATAACGCCTTAAATTTTGCACCTAAAATTCAATATTTTGTCTTATTTTTGTGCCACCAATGCTACTTTGCAATAACATTAGTCATTTTACCAAAAAAAAAATCCACAGCGAAATGGGAAAAAAAAATCATTGTGCGAAGAGAAAAAAATTGAAGAAAAATTTTTATTTTGTAAATTTTGGGGGCTTCCATTTCTACGCAGTGCATTTTTCTGTAAAAAAGACACCTTATCTTTATTCTTTAGGTCCACACGGTTAAAATGATACCCTACTTATATAGGTTTGATTTTGTCGTACTTCTAAAAAAATCATAACTACATGCAGGAAAATTTTTACGTTTAAAATTGTCATATTCTGATCCCTATAACTTTTTGTATTTTTTCCGCGTACGGGCCGGGGCTAATTTTTTGCGCCGTGTTCTGAAGTTTTTATCGGTACCATTTTTGCATTAATCGGACTTTATGATCGCTTTTTATTCTTTTTTTTTTATGATATAAAAAGTGACCAAAAATGCGCTATTTTGGACTTTGGAATTTTTTTGCGCGTACGCCATTGACCGTGCGGTTTAATTAACGACATATTTTTGATAGTTCGGACATTTACGCACGCGGTGATACTACATATGTTTATTTCTATTTTTAGTTACACAGTTTGTCTTTTTTTTTATGGGAAAAGGGGGTGATTCTAACTTTTATTAGGGAAGGGGTTAAATGACTTATTAACTTTTTTTCCCACTTTTTTTATTTGCAGTGTTATAGCTCCCATAGGGGGCTATAACACTGGACACACTGATATTTTACCCTGATCCCTGCAAAGCCATAGCTTTGCATGGATCAGCGTAATAGGGGGTTGATTGTTCAAGCCTGTAGCTCAGGCTTGGAGCAATCAAACGCCGATCGGATAGGACTGAGCAAGGTAAGGGGATCTCCACTCGCGTCCTAGCTGATCGGAACATTGCGATTTTATCGAGATAGTCCCGATCAGCCCGAATGAGCTGCCGGGAAGCTTTTACTTAGATTTTCGACGCGTCGATCAACTTTGATCGCCGCGTCTGAAGGGTTAATAGAGTGCGGCACAGATCGTTGTGCCGCATGCTAATAACCCTTCAGACGCGGCGATCAAAGCCCAGAGTCCTGCCTATGAATAGCAACCGGGACCGACTCGGTGTGATACGGCGTGACCCTGTTTTAAACACCGGCTGTAGGGCATACAGGTACGCACTGCGTCCTTAAGAGGTTAAAGAAAAAATGCAATTTTGTAACTTTTGGGGGCTTCCGTTTCTATGCAGTGCATTTTTCAGTAAAAATGACACCCTATCTTTATTCTGTAAGTCCATACGATTAAAATGATACGTTTAAAATTGTCATCTTCTGACCCCTATACCTTCTTTTTTTTTTTTTTTTTGTCGCGCCGTGGTCTGAAGTTTTTATCGGTACCATTTTTGTATTGATCAGACTTTTTGATCGCTTTTTATTCATTTTATCATGAAATAAAAAGTGACTAAAAATACCCAATTTTGGACTTTGGAATTTTTTTGCGCGTACGCCATTAATTGCGCGGTTTAATTAAGGATATATTCTTATAGTTCGGACATTTCTGGACCAAGCCAATTTACACCGTAATCTCTTCAGGACGCAGGGCGTATCCATATGCCCTGCATCCCGAGTCCTTAAGGACGCAGGGCGTATGGATACGCCCATGGGTTTTCCGGTCACCGCCGCTAGCCGGTTGGGGACCGGATCGGGATGCCTGCTTAAATCATTCAGCAGGCACCCCGGCACATCGCCCAGGGGGGTCCTGAGAAGGAACGGAGTTCTGACCAATGGCAGCGCAGGACATGGGGTTGCCAAGGCAACCCCCTGTTCTGCCTGCCCCTGGATGTCGAGGGGATCGTGGGAAGAAGATGGAGGCCGTACCTGCAGGAGAAGATGCCTGGGGACCCGGGATCTTCGCTGGAGACTGCTGGATACTGGATCAGACTCTCAGCATGCCTGGACATACCAGGCATGCTGGGAGTTGCAGTTCTGTAACATCTGTTTAGCAATTTAGCAATTTTCATGAAACGTTTGAAAATTGCTGCTCTTTGAAGCCCTCTAATTTTTTCAAAAAGCAAAAATATGTCCATTTTATGATGCCAACATAAAGTGGACATATTGTATTTGTGAAGAAAAATAAAATTTATTGTGAATATCCATTTTCCTTACAAGTAGAGAGCTTCAAAGTTAGAAAAATTATTTTTTTTAAAACTTTTCATGAAATTTGGGGATTTTTCACCGTAAAAGGATGCAAGTAACGCCGAAAATTTACCACCAAAATAAAGTAGAATATGTCACGAAAAAACAATCTCAGAATCAGAATATTCGGTAAAAGCGTTTTCGCGTTATTAATTCGTAAAGTGATGGTGGTCAGAATTGCGAAAAAGGGCTCAGTCCTTAAGGTGAAAAAGGGCTGCGTCCTTAATGGGTTAATTAACAATGTATTTTTATAATTCGGACATTTCCGCACGTGGCGATACCACATATGTTTATTTTTATTTACACTTTTTTTTTTTTTTTTTTTTTTATGGGAAAAGGGGGGTGATTCAAACTTTTATTAGGGAAGGTTAATTTAAGGAATGATCTTTAGTCACTTTTTATTTTTGCAGTGTTATATGCCCCTCTAGTGGTTATAAAACTGCATGCCCTGATCTCTTACATTGTTCAATATTTTCTCATAGGCAACCATTGATCAATGATACTGCCGCTTGACTGCTCATGCCTGGATTCAGGCACTGAGCAGTCATTCAGCGATCGGACACCAGAAGGCAAGGTAGGAGACCCTCCTCATGTCTTACAGCTGTTCGGGATGCCGCCGCGGCAATCCCGAACAGCCCCCTGAGCCAACTGGCAACGTTTAACTTTCACTTTAGATGCGGCGTTCAACTCTGGTTAATAGCACGTGGCACTAACGCTGTGGCCCCCCGTTATACAACAGGAGTGGACTCAGGACGTACAGGTATGCCCTGAGTCCTTAAGGGGTTAAAAGAGTAAGTGTAGTTTTCTTTGTGGGTTTTGATTCTTTACAAGTATTTTTCCACAGTATTACTAATGTTTCTCTACGTTTTGCACTTTGCCTACATTTTACAATTGCTCTGAGCTGTGGGGTTTTCCAGAGTTCAAATCCACCACATTTTCTGTGGAAACCTTAGTAAATATGTTGGGATTTGTTGAAAATGCCCATTTCCCAGCAGACACACCCCCTTTTCCCAGCAGCCACACCCATTTTTAGTGTTTTTTTTTTTTTTTGTAAAATGGAGAGTTGTATTACATTACTTATCCTGCACAGGGGATTAGATTGATTAGAGGGAGTATAATACAGCACGATCTCCCACTGTATTTTCTCCAAGACTTTCTTGCCGGCGCTGTGGTACCCTCTTCTCCCAGTTTCTCTTTGACTCCACTCTTGTAGCGACATAAGGGGTATGTATATAGTGTGTGTAGATGTGCCTACTCGCTGCTAGAGCACACTGGGGACCCACGGGCAGAAACAAGCAACTGCTATTAGCCTGCTGCTGGAGCGTTGTAAGGGAGCATGCTTTCTCCCCACCCTAATCACAATGCATGTGACCTCTCGTGTATTGACATTCCTCAATACACTGTTTCCTGTCACTGACATCCCCCCAACACACTGTCATAAGATCCCTGTCATTGACATCCCCCCCAAAACACTGTCTGTCAACAAGACTCCTCCAAACACACTGTTCCCGTCACTGACATCCCCAATACACTTTCCCTGTCACTGACCTCCCCCCAAACACACTGCCCCTGTCAATAACATCCCCAACAACACACTGTCCCTGTCACTGACATCCCCCCCCCCCCCCAACACACTGTCCCATCACAAACATCCCCCCAACACACTGTCTCGTCACAAACATCCCCCAACACACTGGCCCTTATTTACTAAGAGTGGAGTGTAGGTTTTCTTTGTGGGTTTTAACCCCTTAAAGGGGTACTCCGGTGGAAAACGTTTTTTTTTTTTAATCAATGGATGCCAGAAAGTTAAACAGATTTGTAAATTACTTCTATTAAAAAATGTCTATTTTAAGAACTGTCCAGAGTAGGAGAAAATCCCCATAGAAAACACATGCTGCTCTGGACAGTTCCTAAAATGGACAGAGATGTCAGCAGAGAGCACTGTGTTCCAAAAATAAAAGAATTTCCTCTGCAGTATTCAGCAGCTAATAAGTACTGGAAGGATTAAGATTTTTTTCATAGAAGTAATTTACGAATCTGTTTAATTTTCTGGCACCAGTTACATTACCAGTTGATTAAGAAAGAAAAAAAGTTTTCCACCGGAGTACCCCTTTAAGGACCAAGGACGAATGAGTACGTCCTTGGTCTCGCTCCCGTGATATAACGCAGGGTCCCACGGTGACCCCACATCATATCGCGGCGGGCCTGGCGTCATAGTGAAGCCGGGACCCGCCGCTAATAGCGCGCGGCACTGATCGCGCTATTAACCCTTTAGCCGCGCACTCAAAGCTGAGCCACGCTGATAAAAGTGGAAGTAAAAAGTGCCGGTTAGCTCAAGGAGCTGTTCGGGATCGCTGCAGTGAAATAGCGGCATCCCGAACAGCTGTACTACCAGGCTTGAGAAATCAATCGCCAAAAACCCTGATCAATGCATCCCTATGGAGATTCATTGAACACTGTTAAAGATCAGTAAATGCAATGTTATAGCCCCCTATGGGGACTATAATATTGCAAAAGAAAAGTGTAAAAAAAAATAAAAAAATAAAAAATCATTAACCCTTTGAATTATCCCTTCCCCTAATAAAAGTTTGAATCACCCAGCATTTCCAATAATAAAAAAAAGTGTAAATAAAAACAAAAAAACATATGTGGTATCGCCGCGTGCCGAAATGTCCGAATTAAAAAAATATACCGCTAATTAAATCGCACGGTCAATGGCGTACGCGCAAAAAAAATTGATCTCTTTTTATATCATGAAAAGATGAATATAAAGCGATCAAAAAGTCAGATCAATGCAAAAATGGTACTGACAAAAACTTCAGATCACGGCGCCAAAAATTAACCCTCATAGCGCCCAGAACACAGAAAAATAAAAGTTATAGGGGTCAGAAAATTACAATTTTAAACGTATACATTTTCCTGCATGTAGTTATGATTTTTTTCTGAAGTAATACAAAATCAAACCTATACGAGTAGGGTATAATTTTAACCGTATGGACCTAGAGAATAAAGATAAGGTGTCATTTCTACAGAAAAATGTACTACGTAGAAACGGAAGCCCCCAAAAGTTACAAAAGTTACAAAATAAGGCTAGGTTTCCACTTGGTTTTTTTGTACACCTAAAAAAAACGCCAGAAAAACTGCCACAGGTTTTTCCTGAGCTTTGGCAGTTTTTCTGGCGTTTTCCCTGGTGTGTGGAAATAGCCAAATTTGTCCCCTGTTGCAGGTTCCTCACTGTCTTCACGGTACCACTCTATGGGTCGGATGCTGAGCGCCTGGTCCACAGAGTGTAAGGAGATGAGGAGTGATGTACAGCATCACTAGTCACCTACCCGTCCGTATAGTATACAGGGGGGCATAGTGTACCCGTGTATACTATACAGGAGCCGGGAATCCTGTCACCAGACTGAGAGGACTCCCTGCTCCTATAGCACCTTTGGGCGGTATACAGCTATCTATAGATAGCTGTATATAGTGTATACAGAACAGGAGGTCAACTTACCTCCCTCGTTTCTGTCACCGCCGGTCAGTGTAGCTCCGCCCCCTGGTGATGACGTCATTAGGGGCGGAGCTACATACGTATTCAGGCTAGTCTGAAGCTCTGTTCACATTGTCCGTTTTGGATAATGGGAACAGATCCTTCTGCCAGTGTCTACCCAGACAGGGAGACTCCAGCTGTTGCTAAACTACAACTCCCAGCGTGCCCAGACAGCCAAAGGCTGTCTGGGCATGTTGGGAGTTGTAGTTTTGCACCAATTGGAGGCTCACTGTTTAGGTAGACATTGCATTATGGGCGCTCTCCCCTGCAGAGAGTGCAAAAAATGTCCTAACCTATTTTTTTTTTTTTTTTCCGTGTATGCAGAGGATTACGACGGATTAACTTTATTTTTTAAATTTTAATAAAATGGTTAACGAGGGCTGTGGGGGAGTGTTTTTTTAAAATAAAATATTTTTTCCAATGTGTTTGTCTTTTTTTTATTGAATATTCAGGCTTAGTTATGGAGGCTGACTAATAGACGGAATCCATGACTAAGCCGGGGCTCAGTGTTAGACCCAAAAACAGCTGGCGCTAACCCCCAATTATTACCCTGGAACCCACCGCCACAGGGGTGCCAGGAAGAGCTGGTACCAACAGGCCCGGAGCGTCAAAAATGGCACTCCTTGTTGGTATCGTGCTGATACTGAATATACAGGGAACCTTATGCGTTTTTTTTCCATAAATAAACAAAAAAAAAAAAAACACATAGGGTTCCCACTATTCAGTATCAGCCAGATACCAACCAAGCAGCAACAGCCTGACGTTACCAGGGTGGGCGGGGACCATTGTTACTGGCCCTCCCCAGCCTAAATAACGCCAGCCTGTTACCGCCTAGGCCCAGGAGCGCCACTTTTGACGCTCCGGGCCTGTTGGTACGGGCTCTTCCCGGCACCCCTGTGGCGGTGGGTAACAGGGTAATAATTGGGGGTTAGCGCAAAGCCCTGACTTAGTAATGGATTTTGTCTATTAGACAGCCTCCATAACTAAGCCTGAATATTCAATAAAAAAAGAAAACACAACACATTGGAAAAATTATTTTATTTTAAAAAACATTCCCCCACAGCCCTCGTTAACCATTTTATTAAAATATAAAAAATCCTGTTCATACGTTGTAATCATAAAAATCCATCGTAATCCTCTGCATACACGGATCTGAAATGAGAAGAAAGAAAAAAAACACAAAAAAAAAGTTAGGACATTTTTTGTGGTCTCTGCAGATGAGAGCGCCCATAATGCAATGTCTACCTAAACAGGGAGCCTCCAATTGGTGCAAAACTACAACTCCCAGACAGCCTTCGGCTGTCTGGGCATGCTGGGAGTTGTAGTTTAGCAACAGCTGGAGTCTCCCTGTCTGGGTAGACACTGGCAGAAGGGTCTGTTCCCATTATCCAATACGGACAATGTTAACAGAGCCTTATACCCTTGCCAGCCTGGATCGCGTCTGTAGCTCCGCCCCTAATTATGTCATCACTAGGGGCGGAGCTACACGGACCCGCGGGGACTGGAGGGAGGTAAAGGGACTTCTCCATCTTCTGGATACACTATATACAGCTATCTATAGATAGCTGTATATAGTGTATACCGCCCAAAAGGTTAACCTACACTGTCCAGCAGTGTAAGTTAACTCTTTCCTTGCTGGGCTGGTGCATAGCGCACAGCTCAGCAAGGGGTTAAGTGAGCCAGCAATGTGTATACTGTATACACATTGCAGGCTCACTGTAAGTTCTTGCTGGGCAGTATGTATACGATGTATATCTACTGCTCAGGATCAGCTGATCTCCCGGCTCTGTAGCCTTGAGAACAGCTGATCCCGACAGTCACTTTGATCGCAGCGGGTGCCATGAGAAGTGACATCCGCTGGGATCTGTCCCTTACTGCAGGTACTAATACTCCCAACATGGAGTACACTCTGCTCCATGCTGGGAGCTGTAGTACCTGTATTAATAGACAGATCGCTGCGAGTGTCACTCCTCCTGACACCTGTTGCAATCCTCCAGTATAATGTATAGATGCGGCCGGCTGCTCTTCTATGGTCCCCTGCACTGCCGTATACATACACATATTCCTATTTCCCACAGAGTTGTGATTGGCTGGAACCATCTGACCAATCACAGCTCTCTGCGGGAAATATGAATATGTGTATATATATATGGCAGTGCAGGGGACCATAGAAGAGCAGCCGCCGCATCTATACATTATACAGGATCGCAATGGACCCCGGCGATCTGTCAATTAGTACAGGTAACTACTACTCCTATCATGGAACAGTGTGTTCCATGCTGGGAGTAGTAGTACTACCTAAAAAATTTTTAAAAAATGTGAAACATACACACACACACTACATTTTTATTATTGTCGGCTACATTTTTAGTGCACATAAATTGATCCCTGTTTAAAAATTAATAAAAATGTTGTTATAAAAAAGATACATTTCGTTAAATACAATTTTTTTCCATCACTGATGTATCTTTTTTATTATTTTTTAATGGTACCCTACTAAATTTTAATAAAAAAGGTATCTCCAACACTTTTTTGGATCGCTAAAGTCCAAAAGAGAATAAAAACCGCCTGAAAAAACGCCAAATTTAAAACCCACATGGCGTTTTTCTTGGCGTTTTTTCACTCCCATAGACTTCTATGGGAGAAAAACGCCAAGATTTTCCCGAAAAAAACGCCAAAGTCTCGACAAGAGGTAGTTTTTTAAAAACTGCCGAGGAGCCCAAAAACGCCAAAAGGATAAAAAAAAATGCCAAACTGAAAAACGGCAAGTGGATTTGGCATTTGGCAGTTTACTATTGACTTGCAGCTAACATCTGGCCGCAGCGTTTTTTCACAAAAAAAAACGCCATGCAGTAGAATGGGCGTTTTTGTAAAAAAAAAAAAAGTGGAAACCTAGCCTAATACCGATTTTTAGGTGCAAAATTTAGAGTTATGATTTTTTAAAGGTAAGGAGGAAAAAACGAAAGAGCGAAAAACGCCCGGTCCTTAACCCCTTAAGGACTCAGGGTTTTTCCATTTTTGCACTTTCGTTTTTCCTCCTTACCTTTTAAAAATCATAGCCCTTTCAAATTTTCCACCTAAAAATCCATATTATGGCTTATTTTTTGTGTCACCAATTCTACTTTGCAGTGACATCAGTAATTTTACCCAAAAATTCACGACGAAACGAAAAAAAAATCATTGTGCGACAAAATCGAAGAAAAAACGCCATTTTGTAACTTTTGGGGGCTTCAGTTTCTATGCAGTGCATATTTCGGTAAAAATGACACCTTATCATTATTCTGTAGGTCCATACGGTTAAAATGATACCCTATATGGGTTTGATTTTGTCGTACTTCTGGAAAAAATCATAACTACATCCAGGAAAATTTATACGTTTAAAAATGTCCTATTCTGACCCCTATAACTTTTTTATTTTTCCACGTACAGGGCGATATGAGGACTCATTTTTTGCGCCGTG
This sequence comes from Hyla sarda, assembly GCF_029499605.1. Classification (NCBI taxonomy): domain Eukaryota; kingdom Metazoa; phylum Chordata; class Amphibia; order Anura; family Hylidae; genus Hyla; species Hyla sarda. The sequence continues at coordinate 303,273,978 of NC_079190.1, read as the reverse complement.
ATCTGAAGTTATTTTCAGTATGATTTTTGTTTTGAACAGACTTTTTTATCACTTTTTATTCATTTTTTAATGGTATAAAAAGTGACCAAAATACGCTTTTTTGTACTTTGGAACTTTTTTGCGCGTACGCCATTGACCGTGCGGTTTAATTAATGATATATTTTTATAGTTCGGACATTTACGCACGCGGCGATACCACATATGTTTATTTTTATTTACACTGTTTTATTTTTTTTTATGGGAAAAGGGGGGTGATTCAAACTTTTATTAGGGAAGGGGTGAAATGACCTTTATTAACACTTTTTTTTTTTACATTTTTTTGCGGTGTTATAGATCCCATAGGGACCTATAACACTGCACACACTGATCTCTCATCCTAATCACAGGCGTGTATTAACACGCCTGTGATCAGCGTTATCGGCGCTTGACTGCTCCTGCCTGGATCTCAGGCATGGAGCAGTCATTCGTCGATCGGACACCGAGGAGGCAGGTAAGGGCCCTCCCGGTGTCCTGCAAGCTGTTCGGGATGCCGCGATTTCACCGCGGCGGTCCCGAACAGCCCGGCTGACAAGCCGGGATACTTTCACTTTCTCTTTAGAAGCGGCGGTCAGCTTTGACTGCTGCTTCTAAAGGGTTAATACCGCACATCACTGCGATCAGCGATGTGTGGTATTAGCCGCGGGTCCCGGCCGTTGATGAGCGCCGGGACCGACGAGATGTGATGCAGGGTCGCAGCGCGACCCCGCTTCATATCGCGGGAGCCGGCGCAGGACGTAAATATACGTCCTGCGTCGTTAAGGGGTTAATTCCCTACATTTTTATTTTCCACAGTATTTACTATGGTTTCCCTGCATTTTCCACTTTCCCTATACTTTGCTTTTTTACACATGCTCTGATCCGTCTGGTTTTCCTCAGCTCAAATCCATCACATTTTATGTGGAAACCTTAGTAAATATGTTGTTTTTTTGGTGAAAATATAGGGACCACGACCCTTTTCCAAGACCACGCCCCCTTTTCGGGTTTCCTACGCAAAATGGAGAGCTAATCTGGGTTTTTTCAATTCTGGTGAAAATTCTGGCGCAAAATCTGGCGCAGACAGAATTTGTGGCACAATGCGGGTCACTGTCCCATCACTGACATCTCCCCACCACACTGCCTCTGTCACCAAGATCCCCCTAAACACACTGTTCCCCCTGTCACTAAAAACCCTAACACACTGTCCCTGTTAATGACATTCCCCCAACATACTGTCCCCCGTCACTGACATCCCCGGTCACTAAGACCCCCCCCCCCCCCCCAACAAACTGTCAATCCACCTGTCATTGACATTACTAAGAGTGGCGGGGGGGAGCACTTGCATCACAGCTTCTGCACCTTTAGCTGACTCTACAATTACTTGTTTCTGCCTGCTGCAGGCTGCAGGGGGGGGGGGATGTTGGTGCAGCCCTCAACCTTTCCCGCATTAATGTCTATTCAATACCAGCATGGCCTGAGGTATTAACATTTAACATGGCCATATTCTGTTGAACCTCACATGAATAGGCATTACAGCTGCCACTATTATGGATTGGTAGGTCTTCCCCCTGCGAACTGACGGTACTCCTGGTGGTACACGTTCCCCAGGTTGTGAACATACAATGCATGAAGACTTAGTATCCAGATACATAATTTAAAAATGTATCTACACTATACCTTATTAATCAAGTAGATGGTCAAACCACAGTGTAATCTTAGTGTATTCTTAGACACCAGATTCATAAAAGTTTACAATATATATATTTCAAATCCATAAATTGAATTATTATATAATACTTGGGTTCAGATTCAATACCAATACTTTAGCTTTTTAAAAGGATACAATTTCCACAAACAAATAGGATAATAAAGTAAATACAGACAAACATTCCTGGGAAGGATGGACCACCGTATGCCATAATTCCATTATACATCACAGAATTCCAGTCCTCTCCAGTTAAGATCTGTAAGAACAAAAAGTAACCTGAATAATTATATTTGTTCATAGAATAACATTAAATAGGATCCTTTAGACATTTATGGGAACAGGTGGGCTTTTCACAAGCAGAATTATCTAAGAAATCTTTGTCATCTATCTCTTAATAAAATGTATTACTCTTGTGTGAGTTTTGATTTCTAAGATATTCAGCGTGGTTTCAAATGAGTGCCATATAGCATACAACATTTCCTCCTGGAAGCAATTAACATACGTAGAGTGTTCATGTATATAAATTGGTGCCAATTTCAAAATGATAACAGTTTAGACCCTTTGCACATGTGTAGTGTTGAAGATAATATAGATAGATATAGAGTTGGCCCTTTAACCACTTAAGGACGTAGCCAATTTGCTATTTTGCGTTTATACTTTTCCATCTATACTGTCACTCATTAGACAGGCACTCTATTGCTATAGCAAGCCATTGACAGGCTGTAGCACTAGTACCACCAGTGCACATAACAGGGAAGTGGGGCATGCTTGTGAAACAGTCGCTTGTAGAAGCAATGTGGGCAGGTATGACAGTGCTCAAAGAGCACCAAAAAGCTAATTTCCTTTTTTTTGTTGTTTTAGACTGTAACTCGGGAAAGGTGCTACCAATCCAAAAACTGTAAACAGAGTTGGAATCAGCATCACCCACATTACTACCAGAACCACAAACAGATTAGTGACTTGAGGGGAGATTTAACAAACGTGGTGGTAACAATGGCCTGCTGTTATCGGAGAACTGCTCCTTCACCTCAACTCTATCGCTTTTCTCCTATGCTCTCCCCTCTTTTGAAGTACACTCTGTCCACATCTACTCCCTCTCCAACCTACAAGTGGCTGTAATTTACTGACCACTAGGCCTGTAACCATCCTTATTGACTAATTCACTACCTGGTTCCTAAATTTCCTCTCAGTGGACATCCCACTATCATCATGGGTGACTATGCCCATCAATACATCCCTGTCAGCTGCCTCTAAACTCCTATTGATAACCTTAGCTGGTATATCACAATGGTCCTCCTCAGTCAAACATTAAGAGGGTCACAAACTTAACATTATTTTTACCTGCCTCTGTATCTAACCTCACATCTCTCCACGTATATATGACAGTACCCTCTTTACATTCTCTTTTCTTTAACTGTCTCCCCTGTCCAGAACCTAGCACACCCTTGGAGCAACATTAAACCTCTTAACATTCACATACTTCCTCACTCTCTCCTTCCACCATATCCTCTCTCCACAATGTAGACACAGCTAAAACATTATCTACAACAACATAGTTACTTCAGCTCTTGACTCTCTGAAACAATAGAACACATTGTATCAATAAACAGCACTAACAAAAGATTTAACCCCTTAAAGACAGGGGTTTTAAGTTTTTGCACTTTCATTTTTTCCTCCTCACCATTTTAAAAATCATAACCCTTTAAATTTTGCACTTAAAATTCATGATGGCTTATTTTTTGCGCCACCAATTCTACTTTGCAGTGAAATCAGTCATTTTACCCAAAAATCTACAGCGAAATGGAAAAAAAAATCATTGTACGACGAAATTGAAGAAAAAACGCAATTTTGTAACTTTTGGGGGCTTCTGTTTCTACGCACTGCATTTTTCAGTAAAAATGACACCTGATCTTTATTCTGTAGGTCCATACGATTAAAATGATACCCTACTTATATCGGTTTGATTTTGTCGTACTTCTGGAAAAAATCATAACTACATGCACGGAAATTTATACGCTTAAAATTGTCATCTTCTGACCCCTATAACTTTTTTATATTTCTGCGTATGGGTCGGTATGAGGGCTCATTTTTTGCGCCGTGATGACGTTTTTAGCGGTACAATTTTTGTATTGATCTGACTGATTTGTCCAAAAATACGTCATTTAGGACTTTGGAATTTTTTTGCGTGTACGCCATTGACCGTGCGGTTTAATTAATTATATATTTTTATAGTTCGGACATTTACGGACGCGGCGATACCACATATGTTTATTTTTATTTACAGAGGTTTTTTTTTATGGAAAAGGGGGGTGATTTGAACTTTTATTAGGGAAGGGGTTAAATGACCTTTGTTAACTTTTTTTTTCCACTTTTTTTTTTTGCAGTGCTATAGCTCCCATGTGGATGCTATAGCTCCCATGTGATCTCCTATGCTGATCCCTGCAGAGCCATAGCTCTGCAGGGATCAGCGAGATAGGGGGCTCGATTGCTCAAGCCTGTAGTTCAGGCTTGGAGCAATCAAACCCCGATCGGATGCCGCGGACACAGGTAAGGAGACTTCCGCCTGCGTCCCAGCTGATCGGAACATCTCGATTTTATCGCGATGTTCCGATCAGCCCGACTGAGCTGCCAGGAAGCGTTTACTTTCCTTTTCAGATGTGGCGGTCAACTTTGATCGCTGCGTCTGAAGGGTTAACAGCGCGCGGCACAACAATCGATGCAGCGCTCTGTTAGCCCAGGGTCCCGGCTATGATTAGCAGCCGGGACCGACCCGGTGTGATGTTTTTAATACCGGGAGCGGGCTTAGGACGTACAGGTACGTCCTAAGTCCTTAAGGGGTTAAGGGCTGCAGAGCACTGCTAGAAGACAACCCACTCCAAAGATGACTTCTAAGTATACAAGCAAGCAGGGCCAGATTATCATTGGTGCATGCACTATTCTCCCGTTACCTCTCCCATCACAAAATAATGTCTGTTATTAATAACGGGCTATTATGGGTTAAAACGGTTAATGTAAAAATCCCATAGACTATAATGGGATTTTTTAACGGCCGATTTTAGTGGTTTTGTTAATGGGTCATTATAACAGATCTCTAAAATGGAGAATTCTATAGTGTGAAAGCCGCCTAAGTCTGTAAATAACAAAATATACATGTTCATCCCTCCCCATGAGCTGTTATTTTACATTATACTATAGAGACTGGTGTGCCCTCATATAACTACATCAGTGCTTTCCAACCAGGGTGCCTCCAGCTGAAGTGTGGTTGTGTGATTGTGTGCTTCGGGAGAACCAGAGAACAGCAGGATTTCCATCAGCCCTTCCCCAGGTTTGTAGCAGCCTTTGTGGAAGGGTCTCCCTGCATGGAGCCCCAGGCCTCCACCTCCCGTACTAGGCCAACGGGGGGGGGGGGGGAGAAAGAGACTTTGCAACGGCTAACTCCCAGGAGGTGGTGAGGGTTCCCAGCAATGCAGAGCCCACTCCCCCTTCCACACTGGAAGCCACAAGGCTTCAAGCATGACTGCAAGCGAGGCTAAAAACAAGGCTGCAGGAAAAGACCTGCATGGAGGTGAGGAAAAGCACGGAAAGTCTTTACCATTAGGGACTTCCCTTGGTACCTCTGAGCCCCAGCAATGGGGGTAAGGGGTCCTAGGGAGTCTGGCCACTTTCAGGTCCCGACTTCAAGCTAAAATGGCTGAGTATGAGCATCTCGGCAAAACTCTTCGTGGCCTAAGGGAGGACTTAAAATGTGCCCGTTACCAGGCCGATCACGCTTCTAGGAATCTGAGGCCAGTGTATTCAGCTAAAGTGCGCACCCTGAAAAAAGAGGTTGAGGAAGTAGAAAGGGTGAGGATGGAGATCGTAGAAGGGGCTGGCATTTTCAGGGAAAAACTCTCTAATGAAGATCGGTTTAGACACATGCAGAGCCCAGAAGGAGAGGAGGAGGAGGTAAGTCAAAGCGAAAGCAGTGCAGAGGAGGACGGTATAGAGGAGGATGGTCAGGGAGCAAGAGAAGACAGTGCTGAGGAAGGTGGTAAAGAGAAGGAAGATGGTGGTGCAGGAGAGAGTGAAATGGAGGAGGACACTTCACAAAGTACTTATACAAATCCGGCTCAGGTAGCCCTACCTGAAAGTTCGGACGACAGCTACAACAACAGACGCAGCAATGGGTTAAGTGTTAGTGGATTGCTTAAGGCGATTGTGCTCCAAGAATCACCTACCCACTTTGAGAACTTCTCATTTGGAAATGACTTGGGTCCAGAAACTGAGGTGAAGGGCAAGAGGAAGAGGAGAAGTAAAAGGGGAAAAAGGAGAGACAACTAGGCTTTTTTTTTTCTCTCCAGCAGTCTTGGCCATCTGAAAAGGTGGTTGAGGCTGCTGGGCCCCCCAGTCTGCCAGACCCCGCTTTTGCTGTAAAGCGGGGCCAGCATGGGGGGTACATGGTGGAAACCCGCCTGTCCTGCTGGTAGGGAGGGGCAGGACAGGCTTAAGGTGGGCGACTCCAGTGCTGCAGGATCGCCCCAGGTGGGCGGGGGCGGTTCCCCCGAGCAATCTAGGCGTAGCAGAACATTCCCCTGTGAGGGGAGGGCGGGTGTCCATGCGTCTGGATTGGCAGAAAATCCCAGACGGTCTGGTGAGGAGGCTCCCGAAGATTGCACTGATGTTGTGGGGCTTTCCCCTGTGAGGGAGGGGAATCCCTGCATGTCGGCTGCTATAGGAGGGGTGGGGGGTGCATCCGGAGGGACAGCTCCCACCCAGTGTGAAGCAGTTCCCACTGGGATCGTCATCAGCGTTACCGGAAGCGACATCACCGGAACCGGAAGTGATGTCGCCGGAACCGAGAGTGATTTCATCAGGGGAAGGGTCAGCAGTGCAAACCCTTGTGGCGCATGTAAACAACCCGGCAAGCCCAGTAAAGTCCAGCCAGGAGAATGGTGTGAAAGGAAAGAGTGGAAAAGAGAGTGAAGTATCCTCTGCAAATAAAAATGTCGGTGATGGTATGATGCATGAGAAGGTTAGCAAAGTGCAAGAGTGGGGCACTAGAGTTGTACAAGAGGAGTGTTCGCGGTGTGCAAGAGAGGAGTGTTAGCGGTGTGCAATAGAGGGGTGTTAGTAGTATGTAAGAGAGGGGTGTTAGTAGTATGCAAGAGCGGTATGTCAGCGGCGTGCAAGAGAGGGGTGCTGGAGGCATGCAAAATAGGGGTGCTGGATTAGCTAGGAGTACTGAGGAAGTAGAAGCTGGCTCAGCTCCCTCCCCCGGTGGTGACGGCTAGAAGCTGTGCCAGAGTTGTTACCGGGGAATCAGGGAGGTCACTTGCAGCATTGCCTCCTGGAGGCACTGCGTAAGGGTAATAGGTCAATTGAGGTAGAAGGCAGGGGTTCGGTTGACCTGTCTTTCTGGATAGAGAGACATGGTCTGGGTGCCTTTCGAGAACAGAATGGGGAGGTGGTGTGGTCCCTCCCGACACCCAGGCAGGATAGTAACCATAGGAATGTGACCTGTCTGATCTGGAGGGGCAAAGATGCGTGCCCACCTCAGGAGAGAGTGGATGAGCTCCTCCTTCAGATGGAGTTCTTTGCCCTGATTCCCCACTATGGTTCATCCGAGTTCGACATCAGCTTTGTTTGGCCGGAGGGTCTTGAACTTTTCTGGTCGAATTACGAGATGGTGAAGGACGAGCCCGGCTGACGGGATTTCGCTGTAAAAGTGATATCCTGGAAGAATCAGACCAAGAGAGTGACCGTTTTGACCCATAACGAGTAACTCTCTTGCTATGACATCATGACCTGGCTGGGACGGTATGGGGATGTGACGGACATGGCCAAGAAAAATCTAGATGAGCATGGGATCTGGTCTGGGGCCTGGACGTTTTCCGTCAAACGTAGGCGTTCAGGGAGCACTGTTGCCCACATTCCATCGGCAGCCTTCCTCGGATGTGACAGAATCCAAGTCTTCAGCGTAGCCTGCACTGTGCAGGTTTGCGCTTTGTGTGGTGGGGCGGGTCATCTGGCCACATCCTGTAGGCAGATCCGGTGTCACCTGTGTGATGTCCTTGGACACCCATTCAGCCGTTGTCCCAGCGCCTTTTCCTGTGTGGTGGCTGCTCCAGCTGGGGAGAGCTTTTAGGGTTGCTCCGGCTGGGGAGGGTACGGGCGGGGGTGAAGGAGCAACAGGGTTAATGAAGAGCAAATAGGGGCCCGCCAAACTAAGGTGAGAGGAAAACCGCAGTAGGAGTAGGGAGCTGGAGAGTTCCCAGGTGTCGGGGGTAGCTCCTGGCCCTGCTCCTGTCGCTAGCCCAAATATTGCTGAGACCCTAGGGGATGATATGCTGGATGAGGAGATTATGAGGCTTCACAGAGTGGAAGGCAAAGAGGCTGATCTTTCTGATTCCTCCCACTATGAAAGTGTGGATGAGGAGGGGAGTGAGAGGCTGAAAAAAGACAAGGGCAAAAGAGTAGTAAAGGGGAGACCTCAGCCCCATGGTCCTGAAAGGAAGCTTACCTGCCCCCCCTCTGATTGGCCTATCAAACAGGTACCTTGTCCTTGATAACATCTCCTCCCCCTCATTGAAGGGGGGTGGCGGGGATGGGGTGCCTGAGAGAGGGGAGCCTCCGGGGGGAACTGGGTCCTGTCCTGTTGAGGTATCTTCCATGGAGGGCAGGGCTAACTCAGGGCCAGATGGAGATGGGAGCCAGATGGATCAGTCTGAATCAAAAAAGAGGTCCAATGAAAGTAAGAATGCTCATTCTTCTTCAGGGGATGAGGCAGTGAAGAAGAGGGGCAAGAAAAAATAAGGGGGTAAGGCCATCTAACTAAATTACCCAGGATGGCGGCACTCACCACACTGACATTGGCATCTATTAACTGTGCCAGTATTAAGTCAGATACGGCTAGATTTGCAGCCTTTGATTTTCTTAGCCGTGTTGAAGCCGACATCTTCTTTTTACAGGAGACCAGGTTGTCAGATCTAGCCTCTCTGGTTAAAGCCAGAAGAGAGTGGAGGAGCGGGCCCTCCCACTGGTTTCTTGCGGCTGAGCCGTATAGTGGGGTGGCGGTCCTTTTTTCCACTCCAGTTGAATGCAGACGGGAATACATTGACTTAGAAATGGTGAGGTGCCTGATCTTAGATGTCTTCATGAAGGGACAAGAGCTCCGGCTCATTAACATCTATGCCCCACAAACAAAGTGGGGCCATAAAGATCTCTTTATTAACATCAAGCCCTTTCTTTTTACAAGTCGGCAAGTGATTTTTGGAGGGTATTTCAATAATGTCACGAGATCCCAAAATAGGAGAGGTTCTAATGATTGGCTGGCTTACGACAGTGTGGCCCTCAATAGTATAGTTAGGGAAGCTCGCCTAGAGGATGCCCACATCCGGAGCCCCTCAGGCCACAGGGACTTTCGTCAAGGTAGCTGCAGGTCTAGGATAGACAGGTTTTATTTGAAGGAGGAAGCAGTCTCTTCCACAGTGTCTGTGGTTGAGGTGGAGTTCTCCGATCACTGTATGATTTTATTTCTTCCGCCAGCTCTTGAGCCTCAGGTCCCTGAATAGGTATCGTCTGTATCAGGGTCTAAGGAGGAAACTCAAGCTTCTCGTCTCGACTGGAGGTAGCCAAGAGGATATCTCCAGAGTGAAGTCCTTGCTGATGAGGTGTCAGTATTGCTGATTAGGTTTTTGAGAGGGATTTCGGGAAGTACCGCTCGCCCGACCCTTACAGAAACTGTAAGATGTCAGTGAGTAGTAAGATCATCTCGGGACTGATTGATAGTACGGATCTCTGAATCGGTCAAGATCCGGGATCTTGGAGGTCGTCAGATTCTTCTCACACCTCTTGGGAAGGAAGGATCTGGATTGAGGCAAGATTTCGGTTTTCCTGGCTGAAACCATTCCTGAGCCAGGAGTAGACCCCTCTCTTGATGTTTTGGCAGAAGAAATCATGGAGGAGGAAGTGAAACTGGCGATCGAGGGGCTTGCCCCTAAGAAGTCGCCAGTTCCGGATGGCTTAACTTCCGAGTAGTACAAGACCTTTAAGGAGTCTTTAGCTCCCCTCTTGACTGAGGTATTCAATGAATGTCTCTCCTCGGGCACTCTGCCGAAGTCAATGAGGAGGTCAGCCCTGATTCTTCTCTCAAAGGGTAAATATCCGAGCCATATTGAGAATGGGAGACCCATAGCTCTTCTCAATACAGATAGGAAGCTTCTAAGATACTGTTTAATCAGTTGGTGAAGTTTGCGCCTGGCTCCTTTCGGGGGCTCAGCACTGCACTGTTCCGGGCCGAAGCACCTTAAGTGTTGGTCTCAGTGTCCTGGAGGCAGTGGAGGGGAGTAGTGCGGGTCTCTGGAAGGGGTACTTGCTGTCCCTTGATCAGGCCAAAGCATTTGATCGGGTGAACCACGAGTACCTCTGGTCCATCCTCCTAAGATATGGCTTACCGAGTACTTTTGTTAATTGGCTTAAGATCTTGTATGCAGGGGCAGAGAGTTTACCTCTGGTGAACGGGTGGTCTGGCCACTCTTTTCATGTGGGGTCCGGAGTCTGTCAGGGTTGTCCTTTGAGCTCTGGCGGAGTCGGAGGCCGTCCAGAGGGTGGTGGCGTACGCTGATGATGTCACTATTTTCGTCTCCTCGAGGGAGGAGGTAGATGTGGTGATGTCAGAGGTGGACCGCTACTCGGAGGCATCCGGGTCTAAGATCAACAGGGATAAGTGTGAAAGTCTCTGGCTGGGAGGGGGAGATCCCACGTTTGATCTCCCGGACACCCTTCCTGGGCCCCAAGAATTAGCAAAGGTGTTAGGGATCACATTTGGCCAGGATGATTATCCCACCAAAAACTGGGATGGTAAGCTCCAGGATGCCGCTCAGAGGGTGGACCAGTGGAAGAGTTGGTCTATGGCCCTCAGAGAAAGGGTACACCTGTTGATCAAATGGTACCTGCTCCCCTTGTTTATCTACCTGGGCAGTGTATGTATCTTGCCAGAAGCTTACTACACTAGGATCTACAGCCTGTTTTTCCAACTGTTAAGGGGGAACAAGTTGAACTTAGTCAAGAGGGAGGTTACATACCGCACGAGGAGAATAGGGGGTTAATCTATGGTAAACCCTGTGGCGTTCTTAACAAACACCTTCTTGAAAGCTAACATCGCAAACCTCTGGAAAGAGAGGGCTCCTCCGTGGGTAATCTCCTGCAGGTAATGGTTTTGGCCTTTCTTCCAGGAATGGGAGACTGGAGGGCGAGTGAAGGACCTCCCTACACCCCATGGATATCTTCCAGCTTACGCTACCCCTACTCTGAAGGCGATACGTTGGTGGGTCTGGTAGTGTGGGAGATCAGGACCCAGTCAAGGCATTTCCTTGACAAACGGGTTCTGGTGACTAACTTCCAGAACCCTCTGGCACTAAGGGACTGCCCAGGTCAGGATCTCAGGGTGGGGTGTTATCTTTTGAGCATGAAACAGATCCCCCAGAAGTTTTGGGATTTGGCCTGGCTCTGCTTTCAGGGGAAGCTATATGTAAGGGACAACCTGAAATACAGGAACTCTGATGACCGGTGATGTCCCCGAGAAGAGTGCGGGGACATGCCGGAAAGCATGGACCACTTCCTGCTTCATTTTCCCATTAATATTGGGGTTTACAACAGGGTGGGTGCTTCCATCGGCTGGAGTCAACTTGCCGGCCTTACCTATCCGGAGTGGGGTTATGGTGCATTCAGGAACCTGGGTGGCCGTGATCGGGGCACTTTATTTTTAGTCAGCTTAGTGGTTAGGTACTACACGTGGAATGCACAGTGTTTAGTGTCGACCCAACAGAAAGTCCTCTCCGAGGAGAAGGTCTGTAGGAACATCACCGGTGACCTCCGGAAGATCAGGTCTGTGGAGCATTGCAGTCTTGGTACCAGTAGAGCTTCTCTCCTGTGGAGAGGTTTTTCTTTTTATGTGCCCTAGGTACTTGGCCCTTAAGGTAAAAAGTATCTTAATTTTGGTTAGGGACAGTATATAGATGTTAGGGTGAGTATAGGGTCAGTTTTATGAAGGGATAGCGATAAGGTTAGAGGTAAGGTTGATAAGGAAAGGTTTTTGAAACTTTGTTTTATCAGGACTGCCATCTTTCTTCCTGGTAGTGGGCTATGCATGTCACTCTAGCTTTTTGTTTTATTTTCTGTAATTTGAATGTAAAGGGCTTGCAGGCAACCAAACTTGGGCCTGCTGGGGGTTTGTGGTATAGTACTGTATTACTCAGTTTTTTTTTATATTGCTTCCGTGGTTGTAGTGAGTTTGTTCATTGTTTATTTAGTCTTTAATTAATTGGGTGAGGGGTGTATTTTAGGTTGGGTGGGGGTTTTGGGGGGAGGTGGTGGTGTTTTTTTTTTTTTTGGGGGGGTCTGGCTTGGATCAGTTTATAGACATTGACTGTTTCAGTTAAGCTGTGATCTACGAACTCCAACCCATTTCCAGGGGGGATTGGTGATGGGACAGTTCATAGTGTATTTTTTTTGTTTGTTTATATGTATTTCTTAGGTATTAATAATTTTATGTATAAGCATTTTTGTATAGTGTTATACCTCACTGTAGGGTAAAGGCAGCTGGACCAGTTTTTATCTGATATTATAGTGTTTCCAGAAAAAAAAGGATTATTTTTTTATGGTAATGTATCCATGTATGTGTGTGTTACTAAGGTTTATGTTAGAGTCCTAGCAAGAAGAGGGGGGAAAAAAACTCTTGTTATGGTATAGCATGCATTGTGAGTTGTGGTTTGTTGTATGTAATGTGTGGTAGATAAGGGGGGAAAAAAAATAAAAATTCTTCCAAGTTGAAATTATGTTTGGTTTGGCAGTTCGCCAAAATTCTTTTGTTTTTGGTTATGGCAGTAAGCCAAAATCTTTTTTTATTTATTTATTTTTTATTTTATTTAAATGTTATGATTTAGCGTGCATTTTGGGTATTGGTTTGTTTTATGTGTGTAAGGTGCAGTAGTTGGTTAAGGGAGAAACTGATGGAATTTCCAAGATGGAATTATTTTATTTATTTATTTCTGTATTATTATTTTGTCATATCAGTTAGCCATTTTTATTTTTGTTTAACCCCTTAAGGACCCATGACATACTGGTACGTCATGAGTCCGCTCCCGTTCTATAACGTGGGGTCATGGCGTGGTCCCGTGTCATAGCCTCTAACAACGGCGGGGACCCGTGGCTAATAGCGCTCAGCACTGATCACGAAGCCACGCGCTATAAACCCTTTACACGCGGCGTTCAAAGTTGAACGCCGCATTTAAAGAGAAAGTAAAACCATGCCGGTTAGCTCAGGGAGCTGTTCGGGATCGCCACGGCGAAATTGCAGCATCCCGAACAGCTTACAAGACACCTGGAGGGTCCTTACCTGCCTCCATGCTGTCAGATCGCCGAATGACTGCTCAGTGCCTGAGATCCAGGCATGAGCAGTCAAGCGGCAGAATCATCAATCAGTGGTTGCTTATGAGAAACCACTGATTAATGTAAAAGATCAGTGTGTGCAGTGTTATAGGTCCCTATGGGAGCTATAACATTGCAAAAAAAAAAAGTGAGAAAAAAAAACAAGTGAATAAAGATCATTTAACCCCTCCCCTAATAAAAGTTTGAATCACCCCCCTTTTCCTATTTAAAAAAACTGTGTAAATAAAAATAAACATATGTGCTATTGCCACATGCGGAAATGTCCAAATTATAAAAATATATCGTTAATTGAACCGCACGGTCAATGGCGTACGCGCAAAAAAATTCCAAAGTCAGAAGGGGTCAGAAGATGACAATTTTAAACGTATGAATTTTCCTGCATGTAGTTATGATTTTTTCCAGAAGTACGACAAAATCAAACCTACATAAGTAGGGTATCATTTTAATCGTATGGACCTACAGAATAAAGAGAGGGTGTCATTTTTACCGAAAAATGTACTGTGTAGAAACGGAAGCCCCCAAAAGTTACAAAATGGCGTTTTCTTTCAATTTTGTCTCACATTGATTTTTTATTCCGTTTCGCTGTAGACTTTTGGGTAAAATGACTGATGTCATTACAAAGTAGAATTGGTGGCGCAAATAATAAGCCATGATATGGATTTTTAGTTGCAAAATTGAAAAAGTTATGATTTTTTAAAGGTAAGGAGGAAAAAACAAAAATGCAGAAACGGAAAAACCCCGGGTCCTTAACCCCTTAAGGACGCAGGGCGTATGGATACGCCCTGCATTCCGAGTCCTTAAGGACGCAGGCCGTATCCATACGCCAGTGGGAATTCCGGTCCCCACCGCTAGCCGGTTGGGGACCGGAGCCGGATGCCTGCTGAAATCGTTCAGCAGGCATCCCGGAATATCGCCCAGGGGGGTCATTATGCCATTATGACAATTCAGTCCAGCGATCTGCGGCGATTCCAGGACAATCGGGTCTCCAGTGACCCGGTGACCCGGAATTACTGGCTGTTCGGGGCCGTCTCTGACGGCCCCGAACAGCCGGAGCCTGCAGGGGTGAGGTGGCACTGGTGCCACCTCACGATCGCCCTGATTCGTCGGTCGGATTACCGGCCGACCAATCAGGGCGCCTGCTGCGGGTGTCACTCCCGCACCCGCTCCACCCCTCTTCCAGGGGACGTGAGCGGGTGCGGGAAGACGACCCCCGATGCTGGGGACCCCGATCCCCGGCGTCCATGTTGGGATCGGGGCCCCAGGAGCGACGGCGGCGGCGAGGGACTGTCCTGCGACGGAGCAGCAGCAGGAGGTGAGTTACAGCCTCCTGCTGTTGCTTAGCAACAGCTCCCAGCATGCAAAAAGGACATGCTGGGAGCTGTAGTTATGCAACAGCAGGAGGCAGACCACCACAACTCCCAGCATTCCCTTATGGGCATGCTGGGACTTATGGTTTTGCAACAGCTGGAGGCACATTTTTTCTATGGAAAAGTGTACCTTCAGCTGTTGTATAACTACAACTCCCAGCTTGCACAAAGAGCTAAAGTGCATGCTGGGAGTTGTAGTGGTGCATCTGCTGGTTGCATAACTACAACTCCCAGCATGCCCGTTGGCTGTTGGTGACTGCTGAGAGTTGTAGTTTTGCAACAGCTGAAGGCACACTGGTTGTGAAACTCAGAGTTTTTTTTACCTAACTCAGTGTTTCACGACCGGTGTGCCTCCAGCTGTTGCAAACTACAACTCCCAGCAGTCACCTTACACCATGCACCGTACATGCTGGGAGTTGTAGTTTTGCAACAGCTGGAGGCACACTGGTTTTGAAACACTGAGTAAGGTCACAAACTCAGTGATACATAACCAGTGTGCCTACAGCTGTGGCAAAACTAAAACTCTCAGCATGTACAGTCTGTCAGAGCATGCTGGGAGTTGTAGTTTTGCAACAGCTGGAGGTCCCCCCCAATGTGAATGTACAGGGTACACTCACATGGGCGGAGGCTTACAGTAAGTATCGGGCTGCAAGTTTGAGCTGCGGCAAATTTTCTGCAACAGCTCAAACTTCCAGCGAGAAACTACTGTGAACCCCCGCCCGTGCGACTGTACCCTAAAAACACTACACTACACTAACACAAAAAATAAAATAAAAAGTAAAAAACACTACATATACACATACCCCTACACAGCCCCCCTCCCCTCCCCAATAAAAATGAAAGCGTCTGGTACTCCACGGTTTCCAAAACGGAGCCTCCAGCTGTTGCAAAACAACTACTCCCAGTATTGCAGGACAACCGTTGACTGTCCAAGCATGCTGGGAGTTTTACAACAGCTGGAGGTACCCTGTTTGGGAATCACTGGCGTAGAATTCCCCTATGTCCACCCCTATGCAAGTCCCTAATTTAGGCCTCAAATGCGCATGGCGCTCTCACTTTGGAGCCCTGTCGTATTTCAAGGCAACAGTTTAGGGTCACATATGGGGTATCGCCGTACTCGGGAGAAATTGTGTTACAAATTTTGGGGGGTATTTTCTGCTTTTGCCCTTTTTAAAAATGTAAAATTTTTGGGAAAAGAAGCATTTTAGGTAAAAAATTATTTTTTTTTTTTTACATATGCAATAGTTGTGAAACGCCTGTGGGGTATTAAGGTTCACTTAACCCCTTGTTACATTCCCCGAGGGCTCTAGTTTCCAAAATGGTATGCCATGTGGGTTTTTTTTTGCGGTCCTGGCACCATAGGGGCTTCCTAAATGCGGCATGCCCCCAGAGCAAAATTTGCTTTCAAAAAGCCAAATGTGACGCCTTCTCTTCTGAGACCTGTAGTGCACCAGCAGAGCACTTTTCACCCCCATATGGGGTGTTTTCTGAATCGGAAGAAATTGGGCTTCAAATTTTGGGGGGTATTTTCTGCTTTAACCCTTTGTAAAAATGTAAATTTTTTGGGAAACCAAGCATTTTAGGTAAATTTTTTAATTTTTTTTTACATATGCAAAAGTCGTGAAACACCTGTGGGGTATTAAGGTTCACTTTACCCCTTGTTACGTTCCCCGAGGGGTCTAGTTTCCAAAATGGTATGCCATGTGTTTTTTTTTGCTGTCCTGGCACCATAGGGGCTTCCTAAATGCGGCATGCCCCCAGAGCAAAATTTCCTTAAAAAAAGCCAAATGTGACTCCTTCTCTTCTGAGACCTGTAGTGCGCCAGCAGAGCACTTTTCACCCCCATATGGGGTGTTTTCTGAATCGGGAGAAATTGGGCTTCAAATTTTGGGGGGTATTTTCTGCTATTACCCTTTTTAAAAATGTAAAACTTTTGGGAAACCAAGCATTTTAGGTAAATTATTATTTTTTTTTTTACATATGCAAAGTCGTGAATCACCTGGGGGGTATTAAGGTTCACATTACCCCTTGTTACGTTCCCCGAGGGGTCTAGTTTCCAAAATGGTATGCCATGTGTTTTTTTTTGCTGTTCTGGCACCATAGGGGCTTCCTAAAGGTGACATGCCCCCCAAAAACCATTTGACGCTCCTTCCCTTCTGAGCCCTCTACTGCGCCCGCCGAACAATTAACATAGACATATGAGGTATGTGCTTACTCGAGAGAAATTGGGCTTCAAATACAAGTAAAAATTTTCTCCTTTTTACCCCTTGCAAAAATTCAAAAATTGGGTCAACAAGAACATGCGAGTATAAAAAATGAAGATTGTGAATTTTCTCCTTCACTTTGCTGCTATTCCTGTGAAAGCCGTAAATGGTTAAAACGCTTACTGAATGTCATTTTGAATACTTTGGGGGGTGCAGTTTTTATAATGGGGTCATTTATGGGGTATTTCTAATATGAAGACCCTTCAAATCCACTTCAAACCTGAACTGGTCCCTGAAAAAAAGCGAGTTTCATAATTTTGTGAAAAATTGGAAAATTGCTGCGGAACTTTGAAGCCCTCTGGTGTCTTCCAAAAGTAAAAACTCATCAATTTTATGATGCAAACATAAAGTAGACATATTGTATATGTGAATTAAAAATTTATTTTTTGGAATATTCATTTTCCTTACATGCAGAGAGCTTCAAAGTTAGAAAAATGCAAAATTTACAAATTTTTCATCAAATTTTGGGATTTTTCACCAAGAAAGGATGCAAGTTACCACAAAATTTTACCACTATGTTAAAGTAGAATATGTCACGAAAAAACAATCTCGGAATCAGAATGATAACTGCAAAAAATGGCTAAGTCCTTAAGGTGAAAAAGGGCTCAGTCCTTAAGGGGTTAAGGACCATGGACATACGCGTACGTCTAAGCACCCTGGTAGTTAAAGACCAAGGACGTATCCGTACGTCCGTGGGAATTTCGGTCCCTGCCGCGCGCCGGGCGGGGATCGGACCGGGGTGACTGCTGATATCTATCAGCAGTCACCCCGCGCATATGCCCAGGGTGGGTCATCAGACCCCCCCATGTCGGCGATCGGCGCAAATCGAAAGTGAATTCACACTTGCGATTTCCGCAATTCCGGGTCATTACGGGTCTATGGTGACCCGGAATATAAGGGGGATGGCGGTTGTCCAAGACACCCACGATCCCCCTGAAGGGATAGGAGTGAGGTGGCAGGGGTGCCACCCCTCCTATCCCTGCTATTGGTGGTCTAGACTCGATCTGCCCACCCACAATAGGCCGGGCAGGACGGGGAAAAAAGGGGGACCGGTACCAGAGTCCACTTACCCTGCGGGCGAGGCTGCAGGCGACGATCGGTGGCGGTCATGACTTGCAGCAGGCTCCCTGGATCCGATGGAAGCCGGTAAGTTGCCTAGCAACATCTGGAGGGCTACAGTCCGAGACCACTATACAGTGGTCTCTATACTGTAGCACTCCAGATGTTGCAAAACTACAACTCCCAGCATGCCCAGACAGCTGTTTGGGCATACTGGGATTTGTAGTTTTGCAACATCTACAGTTTGAGACCACTATACGGTCTCTCTGAACTATAGCCCTCCAGATGTTGCAAAACTACAACTCCTAACATGCCTACACAACTGTTTGCTGTCTGGGCATGTTGGGATTTGTAGTTTTGCAACATCTGGAGGACCAAATTTTGCAGTGGTCTCTATACTGTAGCTCTCCAGATGTAGCAAAACTGCAAATCCCAGCATGCTGGGAGTTGTACTTGCGATCCCTCCAGCTGTTGCATAACTACGGTGATCAGTACATGCTGGGAATTGTAGTTTTGCAACAGCTGGAGGCACACTGGTTGGAAAATATTGAGTTAGATAACATAACCTAACTGAAGGTTTTCCAACCAGTGTGCCTCCAGCTGTTGCAAAAGTACAACTCCCAGCATGCACGGTCTGTCAGTACATGCTGGGAGTTGTAGTTTTGAAACTGCTGGAGGTTTGCCCCCCCCCCCCCATGTGAATGTACAGGGTACATTCACACGGGCGGGTTTACAGTAAGTTTTCTGCTTCAAGTATGAGCTGCGGCAAATTTTTCACCGCAGCGCAAACTCCTAGCAGGGAACTTACTGTAAACCCGCCAGTGCGAATGTACCCTAAAAACACTACACTACACTAACACAAAATAAAAGGTAAAACACTACATGTACACCCCTTACCCTGTCCCCCCAATAAAAATTTAAAACGTCTTGTACGGCAGTGTTTCTAAAACGGAGCCTACAGCTGTAGCAAAACAACAACTCACAGCATTTCTGGACAGCCACTGACTGTCCAGGCATACTGGGAGTTTAGCAACAGCTGGAGGCAACCTGTTTTGGAATCACTGGCGTAGAATACCCCTATGTCCACCCCTATGCAATCCCTAATTTAGTCCTCAAATGCGCATGGCGCTCTCTCACTTCAGAGCCCTGTCGTATTTCAAGGAAACAGTTTAGGGCCACATATGGGGTATTTCCGTATTCGGGAGAAATTGCACTACAAATTTTGGGGGGCTTTTTCTCCTTTTTTCCCTTATGAAAATGAAAAGTTGGGGTCTACACCAGCCTGTTGTAAAAAATTAAATGTTTTACACTAACATGCTGGTGTTGCCCCATACTTTTTATTTTTACAAGAGGTAAAAGGAAAAAAAGACCCACAAAATTTGTAATGCTAATTATGCTCACTGCACCCCTTATTAAATTCTGTGAGGGGTGTCGTTTCCAAAATGGGGTCACATGTGGGAGGTCCACTGTTCTGGCACCACAGCGGGAATTGTAAACGCACATGGCCCCTGACTTCCATTCCAAACAAATTCACTCTTCAAAAGCTCAATGGCGCTCCTCCTCTTCTGAGCATTGTAGTTCGACCACAGAGCACTTGACGTCCACACATGGGGTATTTACATACTCAGAAGAAATGGGGTTACAAATTTTTGGGGTCATTTTCTCCTATTACCCCTTGTAAAAATGTAAAATTTGGGGAAAAACTAGCATTTTAGTGAATTTTTTTTTTCTTCATTTACCCATCCAAAGTTAACAAAAAGTCGTGAAATACCTGTGAGGTGTTAAGGCTCACTGTACCCCTTGTTACGTTCCTTGAGGGGTGTAGTTTACAAAATAGTATACAATGTGGGTATTTTTTCTGTTCTGGCACCATAGGGGATTCCTAAATGCGACATGCCCCCCAAAAAGCATTGCAGCAATATTTGCCTTCCAAAAGCCAAATGTGACCAAATGTGGGGTGTAAATACTCACTGCACCCCTTATTAAATTATGTGAGGGGTGTAGTTTCCAAAATGGGGTCACATGTGGGGGGGTCCATTGTTCTGGCACTATGGGGGCTTTGTAAACACACGTGGCCTTCAATTCCGGACAAATTTTCTCTTCAAAATCCCAATGGCGCTCCTTCTCTTCTGAGCATTGTAGTTCGCCCGCAGAGCATTTTACGTCCTAACATGGGGTATTTCCATACTCAGAAGAGATGGGGTTACAAATTTTGGGGGGCATTTTCTCCCATTATCCTTTATAAAATGGTAAATTCAGGGAAAAAAATGCCATTTTCTTTTCATTTACACATCCGAATTTAACGAAATGTCGTCAAACACCTGTGGGGTATTAAGGCTCACTGGACCCCTTGTTATGTGCCTTGAGGGGTGTAGTTTCCAAAATGGTATGCCATGTGGGGGGGTTTCTGCTGTTCTGGCACCATAGGGCTTCCTAAATGTGACATGCCCCCCCAAAAACCATTTCAGAAAAACTCACTCTCCAAAATCCCACTGTCGCTCCTTCCCTTCTGAGCCCTCTACTGTGCACGCCGAACACTTGACATACACATATTTGAATTTTCTCCTTCACTTTGCTGCTATTCCTGTGAAACACCTAAAGGGTTAACACACTTATTGAATGTCATTTTGAATACTTTGAGGGGTGCAGTTTTTATAATGGGGTCATTTGTGGGGTATTTCTAATAAGAAAGCCCTTCAAATCCGCTTCAAACCTGAACTGGTCCATGAAAAATTGTGATTTTGAAAATTTTGTGAAAAATTGGAAAATTGCTGCTGAACTTTGAAGCCCTCTGATGTCTTCCAAAAGTAAAAACATGTCAACTTTATGATGCAGTCATAAATTAGACATATTGTATTTGTGAATCAATATATAATTTATTTGGAATGTCTATTTTCCTTACAAGCAGAGAACTTCAAAGTTAGAAAAATGCAAAATTTCCCATTTTTTCATAAAATTTTGGAATTTTTCACCAAGAAATGATGCAAGTATCGACAAAATTTTATGACTAACATAAAGTAGAATATGTCACGAAAAAACAATCTCGGAATCAGAATGAAAGGTAAAAGCATCCCAGAGTTATTAATGCTTAAAGTGACAATGGTCAGATGTGCAAAAAACGCTCTGGTCCTACAGTGAAAAATGGCCTGGTCCTTAAGGGGTTAATGTGTGTTGTGTATGGTACGTGAGGTTTCCTATCCGGATTTTTTCAGTTAAAACTTAGTTAAGGGAAAACTATATTTATGTTATGGATGGTAATGCATGTGTATGTGTGTTTGGAAGGATAATAGGTTAGAATTAGTAGTAGTAGGCATTATTTGTTAGTTGAGTTAATTTAAGCTGGGCTTGCCAGTTAGGAAGGTCTTTTTATTCTGTAACAAAAAAGTTTATATTTATGTTACTTTTTCATTGTTCATGTTTCAGCTGATTAAGCATTGTTTTTTTGTTTTGTAAAAGTTTTATATTTTTCTAATAAAAAGAGTTCCAGCTGTTGCAAAACTACAACTCCCAGCATGCCCAGACAGTCAAAGGCTGTCCAGGCATGCTGGGAGTTGTAATTTTGCAACACTTGGAGGCACCCTGGTTGGAAAACACTGAACTACATAGATAACTACTCAGTCTACCTGCATTTACATCAATAGGGGGAATTACAGTGAATCTGCAGCACAATCCCCAGCTGAATTGTGGAAAATTGAAAGAATACATGCTATACATGCAGTGCCTCTATCTCCACTCTGCACAGCTGTAAAATGTGGTATACAGATTTACAATGGAAGACTATGGCAATCCTGTATACCAGAAGTCCCATAGACTTCCACTGTATGCATATGCCACTTGCCTTAGCTGAGCAAAGTAGAGATAAAGGGGCACAGCACGTACAGCCACACACGTTGTCATGTTCATTCTAGTGATCAGTGGGGGCCCCAACACTTGGAACACCATTTATATAAAGTTCTGACTTGTCACTGTGATGTGTCAGAAGTTTGTTATAATGACGTTAAACCAGCAAAAAAAAAAGTTGTATAAGGGCTTATCTTTTTTGGTTGTCCTTCTTATTGGCACACTTTATTTTATTATATAATGTACAATGAAGCAAATAAAATAAAAATAATATATAGGGCGAAACATAAAAAAAAAAAAAATGAAATTGCGCAATTTCAAAATACGTTAAAACTGACCTGCAAGCTTTATTCTATGGGTAAGTAAAATTCCAATGAAACTAAACTTGGATAACTTTAGTTTCGGTAAAGAAAAAAAAAAAAAAAAAAAAAAAAAGGTGAAAGCTTGAAAAAGAAAGAAAATCTGTTCATTGCCATGTTCTGGCCCCTATAGCTTTTTAGCGCCATGAGCTATAGTTTTTAATGTTACCATTGTTTTTTGTAGCTGCTGGGGCTGGTAGCTATGTCTCTGTCCTGCCCCCTCTGTCCTGCACACTGCAGAGGAGCGCAGGGGAGAAAGAAGAGAGTTGCCTCAGATTCGCCACGTGGCGCCTGCGACCCCTCCCACTGTGGCTTCCTGTTTCAGGTGTGTGTGTAGGGGAGTTGTTTAGGGATGCGCCTGTGCCGGGATTGGTGTATTTTTGGGGAGGGGGGGGGGGGGGGGGCATCAAACTGAAGTGCTCCCTCCTCTAGACAGCAATAATCTGGCCCTGCAAGCAAGCACTTCTTACCATAATCTGAACTCACTTCTGCTAAGGCTGCTTTCACACTATAAAGTTCTTCCGTTTAAAGAGCCGTTATAATGTTCCGTTATAAAAACACTTAAAAACGGCAATTAAATGGGCGTTACAAAATCCCATACGGCAGTTACGAAATTCCATTAAAGTCTATGGGATTTTTACATTATCAGTGTTAACCCGTCATAGCCCATTATTTATAACATATGTTATTTTGTGATGGGAGAAAAATAGTGCAGGTACCGTTTTTTTCTCCCATCACAAATAACTTCCGTTATTAATAACGGGCTATGACGGGTTAAGACGGATAACATAAAAAACCTATAGACTTTAATGGGATTTTGTAACGGCCTTACGGGATTTTGTAACCGTTTTTAAGGGTTTTCATAACGGAACATTATAATGGGTCTTTAAAACGGAAGGACTTTATAATGAGAAAGCAGCCTAAACAGGACTTTTTCACT
Source organism: Hyla sarda (assembly GCF_029499605.1). Classification (NCBI taxonomy): domain Eukaryota; kingdom Metazoa; phylum Chordata; class Amphibia; order Anura; family Hylidae; genus Hyla; species Hyla sarda. The sequence continues at coordinate 303,250,999 of NC_079190.1, read as the reverse complement.
ACTGTCATATATCAAACTTAACCTGTTGGGGACGAAGGGCGTATGCATACGCTCTTGCGTCCTGGTACTTAAGGACGAAGGGCGTATCCATACACCCATGGGAATTTCGGTCTTCGCCACGCGGGGACCGGACCGGGGTGACTGCTGATATCAATCAGCAGGCACCCCACGCAAATGCCTAGGGGGGTCATCAGACCCCCCATGTCGGCGATCGGCGCAAATCGGAAGTGAATTCACACTTGCGATTTGCGCCAATTCCGGGTCATTACGGGTCTATGGTGACCCAGTGACCCGGAATATAAGGGAGATCGCGGTTGTCTAAGACACCCACGACACCCACCCCTCCTATCCCTGCTATTGGTGGTCAAGACACGACCACCAATAGCAGATCGGAGGGCGGGGGGGGGGTTTACTTTCGTTTTCCCCGTCCTGCCCACCCACAATAGGCGGGGCAGAACGGGGAAAACGAAGAGGACCGGCGCCGAAGATCCACTTACCCGTCCGGAGGCAGCGGAGCGACGGTGATCGGCGGGCGGCAGAAGAGGACGGCTCCCTGGATCCGACGGAAGCCGGTAAGTTGCCTAGCAACATCTTGGGGGTTACAGTCTGAGACCATTATACAGTGGTCTCTAACCTGTAGCCCCCCAGATGTTGCAAAACTACAACTCCTAGCATGCCCAAACAGCTCTTTGGTGTCTGGGCATGCTGGGATTTGTAGTTTTGCAACATCTGGAGGGTCACAGTTTGGAGATCACTGGGAAGTAGTCTATAAACTGTAGCCCTCCAGATGTTGCAAAACTGCAAATCCCAGCATGCCTAAACAGCTGTCTCGGGAGTTGTAGTTGCGTACCTCCAGCTATTGCATAACTACATCTCCCAGCATAATCTTAGGCGATCAGTACATGCTGGGAATTGTAGTTTTGCAACAGCTGGAGGCACACTGGTTGGAAAATACTGAGTTAGGTAACAGAACCTAACTGAAGGTTTTCCAACCAGTGTGCCTCCAGCTGTTGCAAAAGTACAACTGGAGGTTTGCCCCCCCATGTGAACGTACAGGGTACATTCACACAGGCAGGTTTACAGTAAGTTTCCTGCTTCAAGTTTTGGCTGCGGTAAATTTTTCACCGCAGCGCAAACTCCTAGCGGGAAACTCACTGTAACCCACCAGTGCAAATGTACCCTAAAAACACAACACTACACTACACATAATAAAGGATAAAACACTACATATACACCCCCTTACACTGTCCCCCCACCCAAAAAAAATGAAAAACGTATCATGCGGCAGTGTTTCTAAAACGGAGCCTACAGCTGTAGCAAAACAACAACTCCCAGCATTTCTGGATAGCCACTGACTGTCCAGGCATGCTAGGAATATAGCAACAGCTGGAGGCACCCTGTTTGGGAATCACTGGCGTAGAATACCCCTATGTCCACCCCTATGCAATCACTAATTTAGTTCTCAAATGTGCATGATGCTCTCTCACTTCAGAGCCCTGTCGTATTTCAAGGAAACAGTTTAGTGTCACACTTCAGAGCCCTGTCGTATTTCAAGGAAACAGTTTAGTGTCACATATAGGGTAGAAGAGGACGGCTCCCTGGATCCGACGGAAGCCGGTAAGTTGCCTAGCAACATCTTGGGGGTTACAGTCTGAGCCCATTATACAGTGGTCTCTAACCTGTAGCCCCCCAGATGTTGCAAAACTAAAACTCCCAGCATGCCCAGACAGCTGTTTGGGCATGCTGGAATATGTAGTTTTGCAACAGCTGGAGGACTGCAGTTTGAGACCACTATACAGTGGTCTCTAAACTGTATCCCTCCAGATCTTGCGAAACTACAACTTCTAGCATGCCCAAACAGCTCTTTGGTGTCTGGGCATGCTGGGATTTGTAGTTTTGCAACAGCTGGAGGCACCCTGTTTGGGAATCACTGGTGTAGAATACCCCTATGTCCACCCCTATGCAATCACTAATTTAGTCCTCAAATGTACATGATGCTCTCTCACTTCAGAGCCCTGTCATATTTCAAGGAAACAGTTTAGTGTCACATATAGGGTATTTCTGTACTCGGGAGAAATTGCACTACAAATTTTGGGGGGCTTTTTCTCCTTTTACCCCTTATGAAAAGGAAAAGTTGGGGGCTACACCAGCCTGTTAGTGTAAAAAAAAAAAAAAATATGGTGCCCCATACTTTTTATTTTCACAAGCAGTAAAAGGGAAAAAACTAAATTTGTAATCCAATTTCTCCTGAGTACGGAAATACCCCATATGTGGGCGTAAATGCTCTGTGGGCCCACAACAGGGCTCAGGAGTGAGAGCGCACTATGTACATTTGAAGTTTTACAGCGGTTCTGACATAAACGCAAAAACATAAATACCCACATGTGACCCCATTTTGGAACCTACACCCTTCACGGAACGTGACAAGGGGTATAGTGAGCCTTAACACCCCACAGGTGTTTGACGAATTTTCATTAAATTTGGATGGGAAAATGAAAAAAAAGAAAGTTTTCACTAAAATGCTGGTGTTGCCCTAAATTTTTCATTTTCACAAGGGAAAATAGGAAAAAAGCCCCCCAAAGTTTGTAACCCCATTTCTTCTGAGTAAGAAAATACCCCATATGTGGATGTAAAGTGCTCTGCTGGCGCACTACAATGCTCGGAAGAGAAGGAGCGCCATTGGGATTTTGAAGAGAAAATTTGTCCGGAATTGAAGGCCACGTGTGTTTACAAAGCCCCCATAGTGCCAGAACAATGGACCCCCCCACATGTGACCCCATTTTGGAAACTACACCCCTCACATAATTTAATAAGGGGTGCAGTGAGTATTTACACCCCACTGGCGTTTGTAACATGGCCCCTGACAACCATTCAAAACGAATTTGCATTCCAAAAGCTCAATGGCGCTCCTTTTCTTCTGAGCATTGTAGTGCGCCAGCAGAGCATTTTACGTCCTAACATGGGGTATTTCCATACTGAGAAGAGATGGGGTTACAAATTTTGGGGGGGCATTTTCTCCCATTACCTTTTGTAAAAACGGTAAATTTGGGGGAAAAACTGCACTTTAGTGAAATTTTTTTTTTCATTTAAACATCAGATTTTAACGGAAAGTCGTCAAACACCTGTAAGGTGTTAAGGCTCACTGGACCCTTGTTACGTGCCTTGAGGGGTGTAGTTTCCAAAATGGTATGCCATGTGGGGGGTTTTCTGCTGTTCTGGCACCATAGGGGCTTCCTAAAGGTGACATGCCCCCCAAAAACCATTTCTGCAAAATTCACTCTCCAAAATCCCATTGTCGCTACTTCCCTTCTGAGCCCTCTACTGCGCCTGCAGAACACTTGACATACACATATGAGGTATTTCCTTAATCGAGAGAAATTGGGTTACAAATTTTGGGGGGCTTTTTCTCCTATTGCCACTTGTAAAAATAAAAAAACTGGGTCTACAAGAACATACGATTGTAAAAAATGACTATTTTGAATTTTCTCCTTCACTTTGCTTCTATTACTGTGAAACACCTAAAGGGTTAACAAACTTACTGAATGTCATTTTGGATACTTTGAGGGGTGCATTTTTATAATGGGGTCATTTGTGGGGTATTTCTAATTTGAAGGCCCTTCAAATCCACTTCAAAACAGAACTGGTCCCTGAAAAATTCAGATTTTGAAAATTTTGGGAAAAATTGGAAAATTGCTGCTGAACTTTGAAGCCCTCTGATGTCTTCCAAAAGTAAAAACATGTCAACTTTATGATGCAAACATAAATTGGACATATTGTATTTGTGAATCAATATATAATTTATTTGGAATGTCTATTTTCCTTCAAAGTTAGAAAAATGCTAAATTTTTCACCAAGAAATGATGCAAGTATCCACGAAAATTTACCACTAACATAAAGTAGAATATGTCACGAAAAAACAATCTCAGAATCAAATTTATAAGTAAAAGCATCCCAGAGTTATTAATGCTTAAAGTGACAGTGGTCAGATTTGCAAAAAATGCTCCCGTCCTTAGGGTCACAATGGGCTCTGTCCCCAAGGGGTTAAACTGTCCTCTCACCTCTCATCAAATTCACTCTTCGATCATCTTTAATATGGCTTTTGCCTCCACTGCTCTACTGCTTTCTGTAAAGATGTGGATCTAAATAAAACTACCATTTGCATACTACTGATGAGTGCATTTGTTTATGAATTTGCTCCTACCTATGTGCACTACCCCCTACAAAAGTGCAGACAACTACTTGGACTACACTGATATAAAATGTTTGACCTATTCTCAGGATAGGCCATCAATATAAGAAGGTTGGATTACAGCTTTAACATACCTACTTTTACTGTATATACCCCTACTTTTATGAAATGTGTCATCTTTAGTTTTTACAGGTTTTCATATTTTTTGGTATTTATTATTTCATCTATATTTTAAAATTAGTCATACCTGAAAAACTGTTATCATTGACTGTGGGAAGGTATCAAAAGTGCTTCTCCTTATCTCTGTGTCTTCAAAATCAAATTTTCCACCAAACATCTGCATTCCGAGAAGAGCAAAGATGATCATGAACAGGAAAAGCAAAAGTAGAAGTGATGCAATGGAGCGGACAGAGTTGAGCAGTGAAGCCACAAGGTTGTTTAGTGATGTCCAGTATCTGTAGATTAAAAACAAAAACATGAAATATGAGAATGAGAAAAAAAAAACACTAGACAAAATTATACACTCCTCAACAATGAAGTGGTAACACAAAAAAGGAAGAAAGCCAAGAAATTGTGGAAATCAGGACCAAGAGACATGTGAATGATAAGCAAAAGAAAAAAAGAAAAATGGAAACAAAATATTCCACACATCTCGATTTACTCAGTATCTAGTATGAGTTCCTTATGCTCCTTACCTGCCTTGGCAAGATTAATGGTTGTCTGAGGAATCTTCTGCTACGCTGTATGCACTTGGGCACGCAAATCATTAAGATCTGCTGCTGGCTTTGCAACTGCGGAAAATAATGTCCCAGATGTGCTTATCGAGAGATGCTGCAGGCCATGGTTGCATGGTGAGGCCACTGAGGCTACTCACAGTAGCACAAGCAGCACACAGCCTGGCATTACCATGTCAAAAAGCAGCTCCTGAGGCACTTCAAAGAAATGGCAGCACCACAGGTTTCATTACCAAATCAATTTAATGATGAGCCGTTAGTGTAACTGAAATGAAGACTTAAGGGGTCCAGCTACCATACATTATGCCACCCCACACCTTAGTAGGAACATCATGAAGTTCTCTCATGAAGGTCTCTACATTGCATTGCCCACATTGTCTCCAGACAAATTGGCTATCATTGCATTTGAGACAAAAAAGAAAAAGGACTCATCATTAAAGAAAACCGACTTCCATTTCAGCCTTTATTGCTGTCTTCATACCATGATAGCCTTTGAGAGTGGTGAAAAGGCCAATGAAAAACCTGCAGCTGAATGTCTGGCACACTGTTTATGCCCTAGGCTTCATGTGTAACATTTAATTTCACTTGCACTCTTGCAGTACAGAATGGATGACATTACATGCCATTCTTCTAATCTGATGATCCATCCGTGCAGAGGTTCAACTCTGGGCACCTCTTGCTGTTATTCCAGTTCATCAGTGCTCTCCCAACCACTGGGACATGCATCGTTCATCAATTCTGACATCTCTGGCTACTTGAGTAGTGATCTTCCAGGATAATAAATCCTGTTATTCTCAGTTTGCAACAAGAAGCAATAACTGACCCAATGTTGAACATTGCACAGTCATACTTTACTGAATTGATCCGATTTCTAAGGTGTCACATGACAGTATAAATTTGATTTACAGTAAATCTGGCATTTATACCATTGAATCCCCTCCACATGCCACAGATTGAAGTTAGTTCTTGAAAATGTGATAATTTGCACATCTGAGTGACACTACTACTTCCTCCATTTGCATACATTTATGGCATGGCTTTTATAGGTATTACAATTTTAGTGTTGAGTAGTATATATTATAGTGAAGTGTGCTGTTGTAAATATATGTATGATGCTTCTGAACCATTTTCTTTGTTATCATTGGTAACCAGTTAGACCATCTCGAACTAAGCCTTATATCCTTTATCTACTGAGCTAAAACTCAATAATATACGCACAGTTGATATCTAGTCCTGTCATGGTAATTCCCCATGTATCCTATCAGGCCCTTCGTCTATCTGTGAGCTTCACATTCATACAAAGGAAAGACACACAACACACAGCTCTCATTCTATCATTGTGGCAGGTTAGCCCAGCACACAGTACATGCTGTACATGCCAGCTATTTTTATTTATATCCAGGGCCACCATCAGGCCATACTCCTGTAAGGGGCCCGGAGCTTCAGGGGTACCCGGCCAGCCTTGTCCTTCTTTGCTGAGCTGTATGCTCAGTTCACGTATACAGTTCAGAGCAGGCCATGACCTCTGCCCCGATCCAGATGCCGATGATGTCACTCATTGGCACCTGCCCTGTGGAGAAGATAGGACACGAGCCGGCTGTTGAAGATCGCTGCAGGGGACATGGTGTGCATGTTTTTTTTGTTATTTTTTGTATGCGGGGGCAGGGGTGGTGGTGGTGGATGGTGCAAACATAAAGTAGACATATTGTATATGTGAATCAATATATAATTTATTTGGAATGTCTATTTTCCTTACAAGCAGAGAGCTTCAAAGTTAGAAAAATGCTAAATTTTGAATTTTTTCATCAAATTTTGGAATTTTTCACCAAGAAATTATGCAAGTAACGACGAAAATTTACCACTAACATAAAGTAGAAAATGTCACGAAAAAACAACCTCTGAATCAGAGTGAAAAGTAAAAGCATCCCAGAGTTATTAATAGTTAAAGTGACAGTGGTCAGATGTGCAAAAAACGTTCTGGTCCTTAAATAGGCACTGTCAGATCCAAAAACTTTTAAAATGTTGTAAAGCATGCTAAACCAATAGGTTTTGCAATTGCTTTCATTAGAAAATTTGCAGTATTTCATACTGAAAAAGCCAGTCAAACAACTGCCCCTCCTGCCTGCTTACAAACATACTAGTCCTGCTGTGTCCATGCATCATCACCTATGTCATGGACACACTTACATGATTGACAGCTGTGAGTGCAGGGCTCACAGCTGGAGGAAAATCCTCCCACTGTCAGCTTGTGTCCCATTACTGTCAGTGAGGATAAGCTGGGAGTTGTAGTTTTGCTAATGCTAGGGGAGATGTGAGAAGACAGCATACTGAGGGAGCGGGCAGAGACCTGCACAGTGAGGCCACGCCCCCTCCCTTTGAGAGGAATTCAAACTAGTTAGCTAAATTAAAAGTGTAATAAAAAATTAAATAAAGGTGCTAGACACATAAAAATCAGATATACATGGTCAGGATTAGGTACTGAGTGATATATTAAAAAATGGTTTTTAGTTGGATCTGATGGGTACGCTTTAAGGTGAAAATGGGCTTAGTCCTTAAAGGGGGGTCCCCCACCCTCAGAATCTCTCAGAATATCTCAGAAAAAAAAAAAAAGTAAAAAGCGATGAAAAAGTCTGTTCAATACCACATTGGTACTGATAAAAAAAACAGACATGGCGCAAAAAAATGAGCCCTTAAAAAGTCCGATAAACAAAAAAGTTATAGTGGTCAGAGTATACAAGTTGGGTGTACAAATTGGGTGTTTTAATTAAGCTGACCTAAAGTATAAAGATAACATGTTAGTTAGTTTTCTACGCCATTCACCGCATGGTGAATGCCATAGAAAAGTAAAAACCAAAAATTTGAAAAAAGAAAAAAATATTATCTTTTTATTTCACCTCACAAAAAATGTTATTTTTGTTTTGGAGCATATGTTATGGATAAATAAACACAAAGACATTACAAAGTAAAATTGGTCCCACAAAAAAAAAAGCCCTTATGGCTGTGTTAATGAGAAAATAAAAGAGTTATGGCTATTTAAGGACGAGGAGAAAAAAACGAAGGTGCAACAACGAAAATTGGCCTGGTCCCAATGGGGTTAAAGAAGTTGTAAAAACAGCAACATTTTTGAAAAAAGTGCCACATTAGTAAATACCATGGAAAAATACCTGTTGGAACCCCCCACCTCCTGCTCACACACACAAAGAAAACTACACTCCTCTATTAGTAAATCACCCCCAATAGCTTTTGCTCAGAGAACAGCATCTCCCCTCCCTGTAGGATCACCTCTGAAAAGGTCACAATTAATCTGAATGGGACATGACCTATCCATGTTTGTCTATGTCCATGTGTCCTGCTGAAAAGAATATACCTAAATGCCATTAAAAACAGCTTAGCTCTGTTCAGGCAATATGACAGCCCTCATCAAAATGTACAAACAATTACCGTATTTTCCGGCATATACGATGACTCAGGGGTCGTTTTATACACCGGGTGACGTCTTGTGGCGGGTGCTGAAATCGGCCGGGATGCGCGGGGTATGGATAGAGATTAGGGCTGCACGATATATCGCAAAAGCAATCGAATCGTGATTTTTGCTGTTTGCGATATAGCGCTATGTCCCCCCCCCAGGAAAACTTGCGATTATCTGCTTGGGCCGGCTCCCAAGTGCTGCTGCAGGCAGGGGCCGGCCAGCGCAGGTAAAAATTAATTAAAATACTAAAAGTCAATGTTTTTCTACCAGGGTGCCTCCAGTTGTTACAAAACTACAACTCACAGCATGCCCGGACAGCCGAAGGGGTGAAATTAACCCCTTAAGGACCCATGACGTACTGGTACTTCATGAGTCTGCTCCGGTTCTATAGCGCGGGGCCACAGCGTGGCCCAGTGTCATAGTGGGCCGGGACCCGTGGCTAATTACGCGCGGCACTGATCGTGGTGCTTACGTTTCCATGCAGTGTGGTAAAAATCATACCTTATCTTTATTCTGTGGTTCCATATGGTTACTAGGATACACAATTTATGTAGGTTTTATTATATTTTACTACTTTAAATAAAATAACTACATGCACCAACATTAGTATGCTAAACCCCTTGGGGACAAAGTCCATTATGACCTTAAGGACCAGAGCATTTTTTGCTAATCTCACCACTGTCACTTTAACCTCTTAAGGACCCAGGACAAATGGGTACGTCCTGGGTCCCAGTCCTGCGATATAACGCGGGATCACACGTTGACCCCGCATCATATCACGGCGGGCCCGGCGTCATAGTGAAGCCGGAACCTGCCTCTAATAGCGCGCGGCACTGATCGCGGTGCCACGTGCTATTAACCCTTTAGCCGTGCGCTCAAAGCTGAGCCACGCGGCTAAAAACGAAAGTAAAAGTGCCCGGCTAGCTCAGGGAGCTGTTCGGGATCGCCGCAGTATAATCGCGGTATCCCAAACAGCTGTAGCACAGGAGGAGGTCTTCTTACCTTCTCCTGTGCTGTCCGATAGCCGAATGAATGCTTCAAGCCTGAGATCCAGGCTTGAGCATTCAATCGCCGAAAACACTGATTGATCCATTCCTATGGAGATGCATCAATCAGTGTAAAAGATCAGTTAATGCAATGTTATAGCCCCCTATAGGAGCTATAATATTGCATAAGAAAAGTGTAAAAAAAATCATTAAAGAGTACCTGTCATCAACAAAAACTTTTAATATGTTGTTCATAATCATTAATGAAGAGATATTGTAATATATCTTCATTAATAAATATTAATATTTATACCAGTTTTTTCATTTTATACTTTTGGCCACTAGGGGTCACTCTTCTATGCCTGGTCTGCAAGCAGCATCCTATGCTTTTCATAGTAAGTGTACAGCTTTTAGGACTAATGCTGAAGGGCTCTGGTCCTTCCACCAGAAGTTCAATGCTCTCAGCTCAGGACTCGCTCCCAGCCTGTGAGCTACAAGCCTGCACATGCCTCTCATATAATAGCCAGTCACCTCCCCCTCCCCCCTGCTCTGTGTTCTCCCTGCCCCATACCACACATTATCTTATACATTGTATTATCTCACTGCACTCCCTGCTCTGTGCCCCCCCCCCCTGACATTCATCTTAATTACTGCCTCTGTAATTGCTCCCTCAGCCCCTGGTTCTCAGCATTGACTTTTTAGTGCAGAGAGACACAGGAGAGAGAGAGAGACAGAGGATGCCATCCCTCACCTGTACTTAGTCTTTATGCACATTGCAGAGCAGTGTTTCCCAACCAGGGTGCCTCCAGCTGTTGCAAAACTACAACTCCCAGCATGTCTGGACAGCTGTTGGCTGTCTGGGCATGCTGGGAGTTGTAGTTTTGCAACAGCTGGAGGTGCCCTGGTTGGGAAACACTGCTCTGCAATGTGCATACAGGAAGATTGGCAGAAGCAGAGTCCCAGCCAAGCTTCATGTGACATCATGCCTGCCGGGACCCGCCTCCTTCCACCCCTCAGAAAGTCAGTGTTCCTGAGCTAATGAAGAGGGATAAAAAAAGGTATTTCCACTGCGTTTTAAACCTCAATAAACACAGGGATAGGCATAGTTAGAGAAGGGGACAGATGGGAAGGGGGATCAGGGAAAGTTTAGATGATGACAGGTACTCTTTAACCCTTTCAATTATCCCTTCCCCTAATAAAAGTTTGAATCACCCGGCATTTCCAAGAATAAAAAAAACACAGTGTAAATAAAAATAAACATATGTGGTATCGCCGCATGCGGAAATGTCCGAATTATAAAAATATACTGCTTTTTAAACCGTACGTTCAATGGCGTATGCGCAAAAAAATTTCAAAGTCCAAAATAGCGCATTTTTGATCATTTTTATACCACAAATGAGCCCTCATAGCGCCCTGTACACAGAAAAATAAAAAAGTTATTGGGGTCCGAAGATGACCATTTTAAATGTATAAATTTTCCTGCATGTATTCATGATTTTTTTTTTAAAGTTATACAAAATCAAACCTATACAAGTAGGGTATCATTTTAACCGTATGGACCTACTGAATAAAGAAAAGGTCTCATTTTTGCCGAATGGCGACTCCTCCCATGGTGTTGTTGTAGTCAATCACAAATTGTGGCTTCATGACATCTTTCCCACCTCTTGTGTGGACCATGGCAGTGGAGGTGTTATGCACTGTACTCATTAGGCACACGTCTTTTTTGTCACGCCAACGCATTGCCATCATCTTTCCTTTCTGCCAGGCAACCATTTCTCCTGTTTTCATTTTTTTCTTGGCAAACATAGATGGCAGGTCACGTCTGTTGGCCCTAACGGTTCCATATCCATCAGTCTTGTGTTTTAGCAGAAACTCGTACAGCTCAGGCGATGTGTAAAAGTTGTCCGTTGTCACACAATACCCCTGATTCAGCAATGGCTAAAGCAGTGTAAGGACTGATGATGTTGCCATCCCATAGCCGCTGTACCTGGGGTTGAATTGTGTTCCTTTACCTGTGTTTGTGGTCGTAGCTCCTGCCCGAGAAGCGTACCTACCTACCCTACTACTGCTGAATACCAACCCCTAACTAACCAAGCAGTCTGAGGTGTGCCATAACTGCTGCGTATAGAATATGCCTGGAGAAAAAAAGAGGGCATACCCTGTAACTGAGTAAATGAAAATGAAGGGAGGATGGGTGGGACTGAAGAACCCATAGCGTCCGGATGTGAGGCGGCCGTGGGGTCTTAAAGGCAGCCCGCTCCTCCCACAAACTCAGGCCAGCTGCGCAGGCCTCTATACTTGTGGTCGTAGCTCCTGCCCGAGAAGCATACCTACCTACCCTACTACTTCTGAATACCAACCCCTAATTAACCAAGCAGTCTGAGGTGTGCCATAACTGCTGCATATAGAATATGCCTGGAGAAAAAAAGAGGGCAAAACCCTATAATTGTATCAAAGTACATTTATTACAGAGTGTACAAACCAACGTCTCAAAAGCATCAGCCATCTTTCTTCAATATGTGATTATTTACATCCCTATAAGGCTATCGTAACTACAGCCATGCATCTGCATGTAATTCCCCTAACCTTAGGAAACCATGACAACTGAAGGACAGCGCGGCCTCTAACGTTAAGCTGTCTTGGTGTCCTGATGGGGAATTACCTGAGCGTCAGCTAACCAACTAGTTAAGCCAGCTGCTAGAGGGCATGCAACCTCCCTCTTCGTACACTCTTCAGGGTAGATTTGATGGCATGGAATGGAATGCAAACAATGACGCCCTGTCAGAGGAAAACCACGTGATTTTATGCTGGATACCTGACAGATATATTTTGATAGTATAATGCTGGATGCAAAGAAGAGTGGCAAAACCCGATGAAATGCAAGTAGGAGCAAAATGGCATGTGAGATATCCACTAGGTATCTGATGAAAAATATCACGTAAGTATTCTAGGCTGCGTGTTGGAAGCTCTCTGAGCTGTGGGCGTGAAAAGTCTCAACTGAGAACAACCCTATGCCCGTATATGCAACTGCAAGTGCTAACAATGTGTATACACAAAAGACTACGTGATCATCAACCTAAACCTGTGTCAGGTAACCACTGTAACCGACCTGTGGACGTGAACAGCAATGCAACCCCTTATGCAGCAACATGATGATGAGACTCACCCAACATATGACTACTATTATCGTCAATCTAAGCCAAGACAAACCAAACCAACCACACAGAACCAAGCTATGTCCCCAATGCTAAGTAAACGTATGGACACGAGATGACGTTACCGCCCACCTGAAGTCGTGTCAGGTCGCAACTGAACTGACCTATAGATGTGATAGGCCGAAACATGAAAGACTCAACTAAATCTGTAACTAACAGTATGACCGTCACCCTGAACCAAAACAGGTCGTAAACGTGACATACCTATAGACGTGGCAATTAACAATGGAAACATCATGCTATCCCTGTAGCATAACCCAATTGCTGAAAGAACACAATGTATACAAAGACATTATTGCCACCCTAAGTCTTGTCAGGTTGTATCCAGACTGACCTGTAGACATGACTGGTCTAGATTTTTTTATTATATATATGTGTCAGGAATAATGACTATATCACCTCCTATGTGTCATAATGCTGTTGCTCTGAAGGCGTGTCAGTAACAACCATGCAACGTACCCCCCTGCAGGTGTGGCAGGCATGATGGGTATACACCATCTATGTGTCGTAATGTTGTTGCTCTGAAGAAATGTCAGCAACAACAACTATGCAATGTATCCCCCTGCTGACGTGGCAGGTATAATGAGTATACATCACCTATGTGTGGTGTTATTGCTGTTCTGAAGGCGTGTCAGTAACAACAATTATGCAACGTACCCCTCCTGCGGGCGTGGCAGGCATAACAGGTATACGCCACCTATGTGTCATAATGTCGTTGCTCTGGAGACGTGTCAGTAACAACAACTGCAATGTATCCCCCTGCTGACGTGGCAGGTATAATGGGTATACATCACCTATGTGTGGTGCTATTGCTGTTCTGAAGGCGTGTCAGTAACAACAATTATGCAACGTACCCCTCCTGCGGGCGTGGCAGGCATAACAGGTATACGCCACCTATGTGTCATAATGTCATTGCTCTGGAAGGTGTGACAGTAACAACAATAATGCAATGTACCCTTTCTGCAACGTGGCGGGCTTAATGGGTAAACACCGCCTGTGTGTAGTGTCAATGTCGTTCTGAAGACATGTCAGTAACAACGATAATGCAACGTACCCCGTCTGCAGCGTGAACGGTTTAATGGGTAAACACCGCCTGTGCGTCATGTAATTGCCGTTCTGAAGACGTGTCAGCAACAACTGCCATGTATCTCCCTGCCTATATACAGATGTGTACAGAACGACTATGTGCGAAACTGCCGTAAAAACGCTATGCGTGGCTGTACCACCAACTTGATGAACCTTTACTCGGGCCAACTATATGCGCGTCTGCACCACCAGCGAACGTATATGTGGCTAACCACAACCGATGACAGAAAATATGCATGCATGTAGTAACTATTATGACCACATACCTGCGTACAGGGCCACACCCCATGCACTGTATGAGCATGTGCGCTGCACCAAGCGTGCAAACTTCACAAATACCGCAAGCGCATGTACAGAACACATGCCACGAGCGCACGAGCAGCATGATTCCCATGAGCACACATGTAATATAACCCTTAAAACATGCACGATACAAGTCCTGCGAGCGGGTGTGCAGCACAATCCTTGTGAGTGCATGTTTAGTATTAATCCGACGAGCGTGAGGACCGTGTGATACTATGAACTTGCGTACAGTGTAACTCGGATGAGCGTGTACATAGTATGATTCCTATGAGTGTGTGTACAACATGACTCCTACAAGAGCGTGTGTAGTATGAACCCTGCAAGCGTGTACAAGCGTGTATACAGCGTAAACCTACGAGCAAGTGTACGGTATGGATGCTACAATCGTATGTACCGTATGGAACCTACAAGAGTGTGTACCGTATGAACCCAACAAGCGCGTGTACAAAATAAATCCTACAAGCGAGTATACAATATAAATTATGCGAGCGAGTGTACAGTATAAATGCTACAAGCGAATGTATTGTATAATCCTAACGTGTGTAAAGTATGAATCCAACCAGCATGTGTACAGCATATCCTACCAGTGTGTGTACGGCAGAAAACCCTACAGGTGTGTACAGCAGGAATCCTACAAGTATGTACACAGCATAATCCTACAAGCATGTACAAGCGTGTGTATAGTATAAACGCTACGAGCATGAATCCTACAAATGTGCACAAGCGTGGGTGCAGTATAAATCCTACAAGCAAGTGTACAGTATAAATCCTAAAGGCGAATGTACAATATAATCCTACAAGCGAGTGTACAGTATGAATCCTATAAGCGAGAGTACAGCATAAATTCTACAAGTGTGTGTATTGTATGAACCCTACAAGCGTGTGTACAGTATAAACCCTACAAGCGTGTGTACAGTATGACCCTACAAGCGTGTGTACAGTATGACCCTGCAAACGTGTGTACAGTATAAACTCTACAAGCATGTAGACAGTATGACCCTGCAAGCATATGTACAGGATGCGCCCAACAAGTACAGCATGAATCCTACGAGCATGTGTATAGTATAAATCCGACAAGCGTATGGACAATAAGAAACTCATGAATCCTACAAGCATGTACAAGCGTGTACAAGCGTGTGTACCGCATAAATGTTACCAGCATGAATCCTACAAACGTGCACGAGCGCGAGTACAATATAAGTCCTACGAGCGAGTGTCGGTTATAAATCCTACAAGTGAGTGTACCGTATAATTTCTACAAGCTTGTGTACAATATAAACCTTACAAGCGTATATACAGTATGACTCTAAAAGTGTGTATACAATATAACCCTACGAGCGTATGTCCTACAAGTACCGCATGAATCCTATGAGCGTGTGTACAGTATAAAATCTACAAGTGTATGAATGATGAGAATCTATAGTGTGTGTACAGCATAAATCCCACAAGCGTGTGTACAGCAGAATCCTACAGACGTATGTACAGCATAAATCCTACCAGCGTGTGTACGGCATAAATCCAACCAGCGTGTGTACAGCATAAATCCAACCAGCGTGTGTACAGCATAAATCCAACCAGCGTATGTACAGCATAAATCCTACCAGCGTGTGTACGGCATAAATCCAACCAGCGTGTGTACAGCATAAATCCAACCAGTGTATGTACAGCATGAATCCTACAAACGTGTACAGCATAATCCAACCAGCATGTGTACAGCATGAATCCTACAAACGTATGTACAGCATGAATCCTACCAGCGTGTGTACAACATAAAACCAACAAGCGTGTATACAGCATGAATCCTACGAGCGTGAGTACGGCATGAATCCTACCAGGATGTGTACATCATGAATCCTACCAGCGTGTGTGCAGAATGACTCCTATAAACGTGTGTGTAGTATAAATGCTATGAACGTGTACAACAACACGGAACAACAATATGATTGAATGTATAGAACAAATTATAAGAGCGAACAAATTATATGAGTATGTACAGACCAACTACGTGCACAGACCATAACTTATGTAAATTAACTTATAAGAGCGTGTACAACTATATGAGCATATGCGTAGAAAAAGAAGCGTGTGTCTGGCACAACTACATGACCGTCTATGTATAAGGAATGTGTACATAAAATGACTATATGAGCGTAGACATTTTATTTTTTACATTTTTTTAAACATAGCGAAACACATGAAAAGCGAAATTCGTGCAAATTACTTGTTAAATAAATAGAAATTGTGAACTGACAAGCCCCAAAGCTAAACAATACACCTTTCCCGTTTATTAAGGACAGAACTCCCACCTGAAGTGGAGCTCCAACTCAGATGATTATTTCTGACTGCTAACAACTTGCAACACACCGAGAGAATACAAGTAACTGCAGGGGGGAGGGGGGGGGAGAAGGATAAAGGGAGACAGGATTAACACTGCTAAGTGAGTATGCCCCCATCCACCCCTGCAGCGTAATCAACCGCAGTATGAGTGAGAACTGTAGCTCCGCAACAGCCGGAGGCACACCGCCCGAAACACTGAAGTATGAATATAAAATATATGAAAAGAAATCCCACTTGAATACCACACTATTAATTGTTCCCTCATAAACAAATACAATACCCAGGGCTGGACTTACTGAGGTTCCCCCCGAAGCTGCGGCTTTCCTCCGGAGCGAGGAGGGCGCCGCAGCACACCAGTCCCAGCCACTTCCCACACCGGCTCCGATTCCAAATGAGCTTCCGATCAGCTGACCCGACAGTCAGCTGATCGGGGATGACGTGAAGAACCCGCGGCGGTTAGGTGCGAGCGGGTTAAATTTGATTATATGCGATTGGAAAACTCACATGTTACACACCTGGTGCCGCATCCCGCGGCCTAACGCCGTGCCCGTGATGCGGCCCCAGGTCCCCATAACATGCTAAACGTGCGCCAATAAAGCATATGCCTCAGTCAGCCCCAGCCACATACCGACACCGACCAACATCCGGTCAGCTCAACTTCCGGTCAGCTGACCCGACAGTCAGCTGATCAGTGATGACGTAACAGGACCTGCAACCGAAGAACCCACAGCGTCCGGATGTGAGGCGGCCGTGGGTTCTTAAAGGCAGCCCGCTCCTCCCATAAACTCAGGCCAGCTGCGCAGGCCTTTATACATATGACAGAATTCCATATATAGCCAGTGGCAGACTCGCAGAGCATATAGGATTTTATTCCAAACCGTGCTCTCTTGGATGCGATGTATTGAATCCAGCTGAGGCGTCCCTTGTAAGCCATCATACTTTCATTAATACTGACGTCTCTATATGGCACATAGGCCTGCTGGAAATTTTTTAGGATCATTTGGTATACTTCCCAGATCTTCTTGCGTTTTGGAGCAGGATGTGTGGCTTCGTCAAATTCCTCGTTGTTGGTGAAGTGCAAATTCTTCATTATGAGGGAAAATCGGTACTCAGACATGATGGTGCCAAAAAATGGGGTTGCCAGCAATTTATTGCTAGTCCAGTACCATTTCTGCAGGGATTTCCCCACCACCCCCATATGAAGTTTTAGCCCAAGAAACTTCCAGATGTCCTCTTTAGCCACCGGTTCCCATTTTTTGTTCCTGGAAAACTTGCTATGCAGAGTAGCAGATTGCTGCTCGTTGTAGCGATTTGTCTCCGTGACAATCTTTTCAATTACATCATCTGTGAGAAATAATTTTAGGTACGCCAAAGGATCATTGTGCTCAATGTCTACATTCATCCCAGGTGATCCAGTAAATGGAAATTACGGCGGTACCTCATCCATACCGCAATCAATAGGGCACCAAGTGCGCACATCACTGAGCTCGGGTGCAGAATCGTCACTGTCGCCACTTCTCTGGTCAGAGTCGGATGACGAATCTTGCCACGAATCGCTATCGCTGTCGCTGTCGCTTAATTCTGCGAGGGGCTCTGTGTCGCTGCCGCTGTCACTCATCGGATCCAAACCCGCTTTGGAGATGCTAAAGTGACGCTTTGATGCAATGGTAAAAAATTTCTTTTATGGGCAGAAATTACAGCAAAAAGGGCAGGCAGGGCAGTGTAGGATGATCAAATGTCAAATCTGAGGTGATACAGTGTCAAATCTGAGGTGATACAGTGTAATCTGACAGGATTTCACTGTATCACCGGACTTTATGTGTGTGTGTCACTTTTATGCTTTCAAACATTTGAATTTATGGCCCAGTTCCCCCCCAGTTACCGCTTCTGGCAGCGAAAATTAACCCAGAGTCACGCTCGGGAATACCGATAGCCATTTGAATTTACCGCCCAGTTCCGCCCCCCATGAGCCGCTGCGGCTCACAGAGACGGAACCAGGAAGTCAGATGGAGGCATCCGCCGGGGCTCTCACCAGCGATCACAGCGGGGACATCGCTGGATCGCCAGGAGTAGGTCAGAAGACTCCGCTGCCAGCTCCGTAATCTACCTCGAGCGTGACTCAGGGTTACCGCTTCTAGCAGCGAAAATTAACCCCGAGTCACGCTCGGGAATACCGCTAGCCTGGTTAAGCATTAATAACTCTGGGATGCTTTTACTTATGAATTTGATTCAGAGACAGTTTTTTTTCGTGACATATTCTACTTTATGTTAGTGGTAAATTTTCATCGATACTTGCATCATTTCTTGGTGAAAAATTCCAAAGTTTCATGAAAATTTTGCCTTTTTCTAACTTTGAAGCTCTCTGCTTTTAAGGAAAGTGGACATACCAAATAAATTATATATTGATTCACATATACAATATGTCTACTTTATGTTGGCATCATAAAGTTGACATGTTTTTACTTTTTGAAGACATTAGAGGGCTTCAAAATACAGCAGCACTTTTCCAATTTTTCACTTAGATTTCAAAATCTGAATTTTTCAGGGACCAGTTGAGTTTTGAAGTTGATTTGAGGGTCTTTATATTAGAAACACCCCATAATGGGCCCAAATTAAAAAAAAACTGCACCCCTCAACATACCGTATATACTCGAGTATAAGCCGAGTTTTTCAGCCCTCAGTGGTGTTCAACCTGCGGACCTCCAGATGTTTCAAAACTACAACTCCCAGCAAGCCCGGGCAGCCATCGGCTGTCCGGGCTTGCTGGGAGTTGTAGTTTTGAAACCTCTGGAGGTCCGCAGGTTGAAGACCACTGCGGCCTTCAACATCATCCAGCCCCCCCCACCCCCTTTAATTCTGTACTCACCTCCGCTCGGCTCTGGTCCGGTGCTGCAGGACTGTCCGGTGGGGAGGTCGTCCAGTGGGATAGTGGTTCCGGGCTGCCATCTTCACCAGGGGGGCCTCTTCTCCGCGGTTCGGGCCCCGGAATAGTCACGTTGCCTTGACGATGACGAAGAGGTACATTCATTACCAACGTCCCTCTGCGTCATCGTCAAGGCAACGCCTCAATTCCGGGCCCGAAGCGCGGAGAAGAGGCCCCCTGGTGAAGATGGCAGCCCGGAACCACTATCCCAGCGGACGACCTCCCTACTGGACAGTCCTGCAGCACCGGACCAGCGCCGAGCGGAGGTGAGTACAGAAATAAAGGGGGTGAGAGGGGGCTGGATGATGTTGAAGGCTGCCCGGGCTTGCTGGGAGCTGTAGTTTTGAAACATCTGGAGGTCCGCAGGTTGAAGACCACTGTATCAGACATTGACAAGCGGTGATGATGATGACATGTGGTGATGATGACAAGGGGATGATGAAGGGGGGGGGATTATGACAAGGGGATGATGAAGGGGGGGGTGTGGGATGATGACAGGGGGATGATGAAGGGGGGTGTGGGATGATGACAAGAGGATGATGACAAGGGGATGATGAAGGGGGGGGGTGTGGGATGATGACAGGGGGATGATGAAGGGGGGGTGTGGGAAGATGACAAGAGGATGATGACAAGGGGATGATGAAGGGGGGTGGGGATGATGAAGGGGGGTGTGGGATGATGACAAGGGGATGATGAAGGGTGGGTGTGGGATGATGACAAGGGGATGATGAAGGGGGGGTGGGATGATGACAAGGGGATGATGAAGGGGGGTGTGGGATGATGACAAGGGGATGATGAAGGGGGGTTGGGATGATGACAAGGGGATGATAACGATGGGATGATGAAGGGGGGTGGGGATGATGACAAGGGGATGATGACAAGGGGATGATGAAGGGGGGTGTGGGATGATGACAAGGGGATGATGACAAGGGGATGATGAAGGGGGGTGTGGGATGATGACAAGGGGATGATGAAGGGGGGGTGTGGGATGATGACAAGGGGATGATGACAAGGGGATGATGAAGGGGGGTGGGGATGATGACAAGGGGATGATGAAGTGGGGGTGTGGGATGATGACAAGGGGATGATGACAAGGGGATGATGAAGGGGGTGTGTGGGATGATGACAGGCGGTGATGATGAAGGGGGGATGATGAAGGGGGGATGATGACAGGGGGATGATGACAGGGGGATGATGACAAGGGGATGATGAAGGGGGGTGGGGATGATGACAAGGGGATGATGAAGTGGGGGTGTGGGATGATGACAAGGGGATGATGACAAGGGGATGATGAAGGGGGTGTGTGGGATGATGACAGGCGGTGATGATGAAGGGGGGATGATGAAGGGGGGATGATGACAGGGGGATGATGACAGGGGGATGATGACAGGGGGATGATGAGGGTGTTAAAGACGGGGGTCTGGATGATGACAGGGGGGGGGGGGTGATGTATTTCCCACCCTAGGCTTATACTCGAGTCAATAACTTTTCCTGGGATTTTGGGGTGAAATTAGGGGCCTCGGCTTATATTCGGGTCGGCTTATACTCGAGTATATATGGTAATCAAACTGACATTCAGAAAGTTTGTTAACCCTTCAGGTGTTTCCCAGGAATAGCAGCAAAGGTGAAAATTCTAAATCTTAATTTTTTACACTAACACGTTCTTGTACACAATGGGATTTTGGAGAGAGTATTTGGCAAGAATAGAAGTAGGGCGCAATGTGCGTTTACAGAGCCCCCATGGTGCCAGAACACCCCACTGGAACAGTGGGATGTGCAAATGAAAAATTACATTTTACATTTTCATGGACCACTGTTCCAAAAATCTGTCAGTCTCCTGTGGGGTGTAAATGCTCACTGCACCCCCTGTTACGTTCCGTGACGGGTGTAGTTTCCAAAATCGGGTCACATGTGGGTGTTTTTTTTATTTTTTGGGGGTTTATGTCAGAACCAGAAGCCACCCCTGTGCAAATCACCAGTTTAGGCCTCAAATGTAAATAGTGCGCTCTCCTGAGCCCTGTAGTGCACCCTCAGAGCACTTTATGTCTACGTATAGGGAATTTCCGAACTCAGGAGAAATTGCGTTACAAATTTTTTTGTCTTTTGTCAGCATGTTAGTGTAAAAAATAAAATAAAATTTACACTAACATGCTGGTTTAGACCCCACCTTTACCTTTTCATAAGGGATAAAAGGAGAAAAAGCCCCCAAAAATGTGTTAGGCAATTTCTCCTGAGTACGGAAATACCCCATGTGGCCCTAAACTGTTGCCTTGAAATACAACAGGGCTCATGAGTGAGAGAGCACTATGCGCATTTGAGGCCTAAATTAAAGATTTGCATAGGAGCCTCCGCCATCAAAAAATATCCTACGGCAGTGTTACCCAAACAGGGTGCCTCCAGCTGTTGCAAAAATCTCAGCATGCCTGGACAGTCAATTGCTGAGTTGTTGTTTAGCAACAGCTGGAGGCTCCATTTAGGAAACAGTGCCGTATGAGAAGTTTTTCAATTTTATTGGGGAGGGGGGTTGGGGGTAACTGTGTAGGGGTATGTGTATATGCAGTGCTTTATTCCTTCTTTTATATTTAGTGTAGTCTAGTGTTTTTAGGGTACATTCACATGGGCGGGGTTCACAGCGAGTTTCCCGCTGGGAGTTTGAGCTGCAGTGGTCTCCAAACTGTGGCCCTTCAGATGTTGCAAAACTACAACTCCCAGCATGGCCAGTATGTCCAGGCATGCTCGAAGTTGTAGTTCTGCAACATCTGTAGCATCACAGTTTGTAGCCCTCCAGATGTTGCAAAACTACAACTCCCAGCATGCCCAGACAACCAAAGGCCAAAGGCTGTCTGGGCATGCTGGGAGTTACAGTTTTGAAACTTCTAGGGGGCCACAGTTGAAGATCACTCAACTCGATCTTCAGACTGTGGCCCGCCTGCGCCGTCCCTGCCGGTCACATGCGCTTCTCCCACCGGTCACGCTCGCCGCCACTGCCACCACCGCCGCCAGTTATCCCCGCAGTCAGCCAGCCATCACCACGGAAACCCCCGCACTGCCCAGACTTCCAGCAGGGGATTATGACTTTTGACCCCCCCCCCCCCCCCTTGACCCTCCTGCCATTGGTCGGTCAGTCCCAGGACCCCTCTGGATGATGTCCTGGGATGGCTGATGATAGATATCAGCAGTCATCCTGTTCCGATCACCGCCCTTGGTCGTTAAGTACCCCTATCATTTTTTTTTTCCGCAGACGGGGCTATATGAGGGCTCCTTTATTGCGCAGGGGTCTGTAGGTTTTATCAGTACCATATTTGTTTAGATGGGACTTTTTGATCACTTTTCATGAATTTTTTTATGGTATATGAAGTGACCAAAAATGCGCAGTTTTGGACCTCAGTGCGGTTTACTAACCTTATATTTAAATAGGGTGACTTTTATTAGCCCCTTAACGACGCAGGATGTATATTTACGTCCTGCGCCGGCTCCCGCGATATGAAGCAGGGTCGCGCTGCGATCCCGCATCACATCGTGTCGGTCCCGGCGCTCATCAACGGCCGGGACCCACGGCTAATACCACACATCGCCGATCGCGGCAATGTGCGGTATTAACCCTTTAGAAGCGGAGGTCAAAGCTGACCGCCGCTTCTAAAGCAAAAGCTAGTCAGTCGGGCTGTTCGGGACCGCCGCTGTGAAATCGCAGCATCCCGAACAGCTTACAGGACACCGGGAGGGCCCTTACCTGCCTCCTCGGTGTCCGATCGACGAATGACTGCTCCGTGCCTGAGATACAGGCAGGAGCAGTCAAGCGCCAATAACACTGATCACAGGCGTGTTAATACACGCCAGTGATCAGGATAGGAGATCAGTGTGTGCAGTGTTATAGGTCACTACGGGACCTATAACACTGCAAAAAAAAAAAGTTAAAAAAAGTGTTAATAAAGGTCATATAACCCCTTCCCTAATAAAAGTTTGAATCACCCCCCCTTTTCCCATAAAAAAAAATAAAACTGTGTAAATAAAAATAAACATATGTGGTATCGCCGCGTGCGTAAATGTCTGAACTATAAAAATATATCGTTAATTAAACCGCACGGTCAGTAGCGTACACGTAAAAAAATTCCAAAGTCCAAAAAAGTGTATTTTGGTCACTTTTTATACCATTAAAAAATGAATAAAAAGTGATCAAAAAGTCTGATCAAAACAAAAATCGTACCGATAAAAACTTCAGATCACGGTGCAAAAAATTAGCCCTCATACCGCCCTGTATGTGGAAAAATAAAAGAAGTTATAGGGGTCAGAAGATGACATTTTTAAACGTATACATTTTCCTGCATGTAGTTATGATTTTTTCCAGAAGTGCGACAAAATCAAACCTATATAAGTAGGGTATCATTTTAACCGTATGGACCTACAGAATAATGATATGGTGTCATTTTTACCGAAATATGCACTGCGTAGAAACAGAAGCCCTCAAAAGTTACAAAATGGCGTTTTTTCTTTGATTTTGTCGCACAATGATTTTTTTTCCCGTTTCACCGTGAATTTTGGGGTAAAATGACAAATGCCACTTGAAAGTAGAATTGGTGATGCAAAAAATAAGCCATAATATGTATTTTTAGGTGGAAAATTGAAAGGGTTATCATTTTTAAAAGGTAAGGAGGAAAAAACTAAAGTGCAAAAACGGAAAACTCTGAGTCCTTAAGGGGTTAGGGAAGGTGTTAATTCACTTTTTATCTTTTATTTTCTTTTCTTTACACTTTTCACATTTTTTTTTTCCCATAGGGGGCTATACCATGCAATCTTTTGATTGCTTACACTGTTCAATGCTGAGCTTTGGCTCAGCA